>NC_062232.1:13732888-14032888 GCF_902686445.1 Sciurus carolinensis | reverse complement strand
AATTTCTCTCTATAGTATACCATCTCATTGCTTTTGGGGGTGATCTTTATTTTGTGATGCTCTGACTCTGCACTTTATCTATTTTTTCTATTACTACTACACTAAAAACTTCAAAATACTCAATTCAACTAAAGAAAGGGAAAAATGAGCAAAATGAGGCTGGAGGCATAGCGTAGTGGTAGAGTGAATACTTTTATGCCTGACACCCTGAGTTCAATACCCAGAACCAAAAAATAAAAATAAAAAAGAGCAAAATATTTGAACTATGGGAATATTTTTAAAACAACAATAACCTTAATAAACAGATTTTCTGATCAGAGCTGGGCCTGATTCTTTTACATATCAAATTAATTAATTCTCCTAAACTGTGAGTTATTTCCAAATTTGATACACATTTCTTTGATGTCTTTCTTAGCTACATCATGGATAAAAAATGATAAGGTCAAGTTCAAAGGCACAACAAGCCTTGTGGCACTCCATTCCAGATCATTCTTCAGGGTAGATCCACTATATTTACACTGTCTGAGCATATTTGTTCAGAAAGAAGAGGAAGAGAAGGAGGAGGAAGAGAGGAAGAAAAAAGGAAATAGGAAGAGAATCAGTTTGGCATGATTTTTAATACAAGAATCATAGACATTTAAAGGTGGGAAAGATCCTTAAAATTACCTACTATTTATACAAAACACAAGGAAGTAAAGCAATTTGCCTAATGTCGTATAGACCTATAGTTGTCAAACTTTGTTGCATATTAGAATCATCCAGGAAGATTTTAAAACTTCCAATGCTCAGCTTGCACTTCATTAAATCAAAATCTCTGGGGGTTTAAAAAATACTGATGCCCAGGTCCCACCCCCAGAGATTCTAATGTAATTGGGATTGGGTGGGGACCGAACATCAAGATGTTGTTACAGGTACCCAGGTGATTCTAAAATACAGCTGAGTTTGATAATCTCTAATAGAGACAATGTTTTATCAAACCTATGATGCTGCCTAGTGATCATTTTTCCATAAATGCTTTGACTCCATTCATTTGAAACTGAATTCTTCCAGAGTCAGGCTTACAAGTCTCTGGCTTCTGGCATATACTCTTCTCATTTTTGAAAATGGTACAATACTGACTCATTTTCATGCCCAGGAATTTTTCAGCGGTCATCTGCAGTACCTAAGAGAACACATCTGCACCTGCACATTCCTTCATCACTGGAGGAAAGGGAGGTTTAAAATTCAGAGTCCAGGTTTTACTGATAATACTCAATTGCAAAAATTATGGGGGCCCAGAAATCTGCATTTAAAGTACAATCTTGGGCTAGGAGTATAGCTCAGTGGTAGAACATTTTCCCAGCATGTACAAGGCTCTCAGTTCAATCCCCACCATCAATAAAAATATGTATATATAAATATGTTTGTAAAATAAATTATATACATATATATATATAAAGTACTCCCTTCAGGGGACTTTGATGCAGGCAGTTCCCACATCCCAGTTTGAGAAACACTGACCTCCCACAGTATCTGTATCTACCTTGGGCTTTGCTCCATTCTTACGCTCTTTTTTCTACCCCTTTTTATGAATCATAAGAGTTGGGCATTGAGTAAGCAACAAATGCTGATTGGATAACAGAAGTGATGTATTCTAATGTCAATTTCCTTTTTCCAGAAAAATAATGTATCTCTCCAAAGTCATCTGTTTCTCAGCTAATTCATTATAAACACACAGAATCCATATACAAAATTCACTAGGAATTTTAAAAGTGTCAAACTTGCATATGTTTCTGTTAGACTGTTAGCACCATGTGTAACTTTCTAAACACCCCTTGAACTTCTGGCACCTACACAGTGCCTTTCACATAACACATGTTTGATAAATACTAAATGGATAAATGAATAAAGAAATAAGTATTTCTAAGCCAGAATCCATTAGAAAACTAATTGCTAAAAGTCATCATTAGCGTATTATTTTGTGCACATATATGTGCTATTTGATTATACAAAAGCCTTTTATTAGAGCAGAAAATGGATAATGTTTATGCATTCTTTTTTAAAGCAAATTTTCAAATCATGTCAGAAATGATCATTGTTCTTAAATTCTTTGATGTCTATTAGAAAAAAAAATAATTGACTATTAGAACTTTTATATTGTCATGTTATTTGTAAACTGTTTTTCTTTCTTAGGTAACAGGACAGAGAGAGAGAGAGAGAGAGAGAGAGAGAGAGAGAGAGAGAGAGAGAGAGAGAGAGAGAGTTCTTTTTAGTTGTCACCAAAATATGAAAAACATGAGCTGCTTAAGGTGAGGTGTCACTGACCACACCCACATGCTGCCCAACTAGACCTCAAGGCAGAGGGGAGAGGAAAGCACATTTGTGAGCAGTGTTTGTGGTATCTTTGGGAACACTTCTGGCTGACTATGAAGCTGATAAAGATGATTTGGGGATTTTCCATGACTTGGAAGAAAACTAAGCTTCTTCTAATTCCACCCTCTGCCAGCATCAAGGAGAGTACTTAGTATAGCAATCAAAGTCTCTGAAGAAGTGATTTCTCCTGCAAGGGGTTCTCAGGCTCAAAAGGTTGATGCCCCGGTCACATAAACCACTGGGGTGGAATGTGGCAAAAAACAGCTTGAAATGTGCCCAATGCTGCTACCCTTTCTGATATATACCAAAGATGATTTTAAAGAGTAAACATTAGTGACCCATCAACATGCGACGTACAATCTGCAAAAGGACAGGCTTCTGCTAAAAGGTTTTTACTATGGGGGAGGGGGCAGGAAGTCCAAGGGTGGAACTGTTTGATGTTTTGTTTCCTCCTAACCACTTTCATTTTCAAAGCTGAAAACACAAGGAAAGAACAAAAAATGGCTCTTGGAGCCAGCCTACCCTTTACCACTGAGCATTCTTGAATTGTAAGCCCAGCCTCCCCAAGATGTTCTTATTTATGCTTAACATTATTTTATTTCTAGGTGGATCTCTATACAACACCCACACCTTGGCTTAGCTATACTGACTGTGCATGAGTCTACCTCTGGCAATATTCTAGATGTTAACTGGGCAGTTCCCCATGCCAGAAATTCAGCTTTTCCTAGAGATGTTAACTTTTGTGAGAAATTCCTACTCAAACTCTGGCCCTGAGGAACTCAAATCCAGAATCCACAGTCATTTATCTGGCTCCCCCACCACCACCACTACCACAGTAGGAGTTAAGTAGGCAGTTATAATTCTTTCTCCTTGGATTCTAGACACTAGCATGGAGAATGGACACCTTGTCAGGCTCACTCTTCTAATTCTCTTTGGCATTCATTGGAACAGGTTTTATAGCATGATGTCTGTGGCCTAAATATAATTAAGGGGCACAGGGTGAAGTAGAAGAATCCCTGAAAGACCACACTAAAGAGATCCTTTCTACCACTCCCTTCTACATACAGAATACTGTAGCATTTGCTTATGTCTAGGGTCTTAAATAAATAAATAAGGGGAGGTATGTAAGACTGAGTTGGTGATTCTTCCTGGATTTCATCAGATTAAAGGATAGGAAAAGGCAGGAAATTATGCCAACCACCAGAAGGTGTCTGTTGGTACTTCCAACATGATTATAATTATGAAGTATCTTGACCTAGTGCCAGGTTTTCCAAAGTGTGTTTGTGTTTGTCTGTTTGTCTATGTGGTTTATTATTCTAAGAATAAGCAAAAAAAAAAGGTCCAAGAACAGAAAAAGTAGTGCTTAACAAGTTTTTTTGTTTTTTTGTTTTTTTGTTTTTAACTGCAGGATTTCTCAGAGCCTTCAATAGATTAATGTGCATTGTGAATCTTTAAGAGCTGATGACTGCTTCCCAAAGAACCTAGAAGGTGACCCTTTTGAGGTAAGCATTTCAAGAACAACTGTTGTTCCCAACTGTCTAATGGCCCAGTGGAGCCTGGGGTTCAGAATGGACTGAAATTTGAATTCTTAGCTTATCATGAATTCCTCTGCACCTCAGTTTCCTCCTAGGAGATAAAAGTAAATGCCTTACTGACTTGTACTGAGGACTTAGTGAGGAGTTCAGTGGTGGAAAGAACTGACTTGAACAAAGAGCAGCTCTTCTTAGCAGACAGGTTAGCAGGGGCCACGCATGGGTGGGAAGCCACTATGTTTATCCAAGTGGTTTCCTTCAGAATGCTTTGCTTGGGGCCTCCCAGAGACCACACCCCTTGAATGTCTACAGGCTCGGGATAAATTAAGACTCACAAAGAAATGCCCCACCCCCAGAGCTCCAAGATCTGAAATAATGCTATATCAGTAATAGTTAAAATCTGTTTATTAAGGGAATACTATGCACCCAGCCCAGTAGGTGCTTTATATGTCTATGATTCTAGTAAATCTTCATAACAAACCTTCAAGGTAGTATCATCATCCCCATATTACAGATGAAGAAACTCCCTGGAACAGATGATTAGTGGTAAAACTGAGGATTCACCCTATTTAATCATTAAAAAACAAAAAAAGTCTGCCCACTGAAAGGCTAACTATACCTGACTTGCAGGATCCAGTCTGTGTTACAACTAAATCACTGGAAAGAATTCTTAAGCATTGCAACAAATTCTTTTCCATTTCTTACAGAGAAATGAAATCCCTGTGGTCCTCTATCAAAAGAGGCCAACAGAGCTAAGGAAGACTTCTAAATATGAAGTTGTATAGTGGAGTTTGGATAATACTCCATGAGGGACCTACTTAGGAGGGTTTCTTAAAGTACCCCTTGCCTCATTTTTCAGCTCTTATCCAAGTTATTCCAAATATCAAGTTCATTTGAAATAGGCCACAACCATTCATGTTGCAAAGTCATAAGTACACTTTTTTAAAATGACAACTGATTTACAATCAGTATTTCTGAGAAAAATCATCCTGAGAAATTGCAAAGCAATAAATGTATTCCAATGAGTACACGTTCCCTCTTCCATTGCCACATGATAAATGTTTATAATGTAGAATACAGCCTGCCCATAATGTCTAATGACAAAAAAACATCTTACCTGAGTCTTTTGCTTGGCCACTGCAGAGGTTTTCTTCACTCCAGATGTTTCAGGAGAAACAAAGATGAGAAAAAGTCTTCTCTGTGAGAGAACACAGAGGTCTGAAAGAAAAGAGGTATAATTTTCATATCTCTCTGGAGCACCACACACACACACACACACACACACACACACACACACACACACACACGGGAGAGTTCTTGTTTAAATAAACATACACATACATAAACAGAGAAATCACTAGAACAGTGCCAGTCTGATTTGACTTTCAGCCTGAAGGCAAGCCCAGAGCCACAGATTCAAGAGAAGCTGAGCTAGTCTGTGAGCTGCAGCTGTCTGCCCTAACCCTGCTCTGTTCCTGGCCTGGAAATAAAGAGATGTGCTCAAGTAATGAGCTGCAATATCAGTGGTCACATGATTGCTTCCAAGGGGACCATACTCTGTCCAGGCAGGATCAGGCTGCTGTTTGCAGAAACAATCCATATCAGTACAAGTAGAAAAGAGAAATTCAGTAAATAAGAGCAGAAAAGCATTCTTTAGGTCAACAGAAGATGATTTTTGGAAAACACTGCAATAACCTGGGTACAATTACGAGAAGGAAGTGGGAAAATGAAACATTCTTCCTTGGGGCTAGAAAGACAAACATTTAAGGGAGTTGCAGTTAGAGTGCTGCAAACTAGTTCATATGACATGTGTATTTGTCCAGCTGTTCAATTAGCTTCCTGTTGAAAAACCTACTGATGAAAGGGAGATTCACCTCCCTTCATTGGCAGAAAGGAAAATAAAAGTTGTCCTGTAGTTCTGCCAAATTTCAGAAAGAAGGGGAAGATACATTTGAAAACTCAAAGTGCTGAATTCAGTAATGGATGCCAATGGCCACAATTCAGCTATCTATTGAGGCAATTCAGGGATGGGCTTGTTCCCAGAGTCTCATGCCAACTGTAGCCATACTGCTATCAATTTTCCTCCCAAATTTCCTAGCTGCTTACACAGTATATGCATTTTCAAGCTTACTGTCCTCAGGCTTCACCAACCAGAATTTACAGGACTCCAGCCATGACCATTTCATAACCCCACCCAAGCTGCTCTTTAGCCCAATGTCTTTCTGCAATTAAGAGCCACAGAAGGGCTAGCAAAATGGTTACCTAGTTTGCTACTTAATCTAATGGAGTCCCTTTAAAATAACTGGAAAGGAGGCTTTGGGCTTCTGTACTTCATTAGCATATTAAATATTATCAGAGGGCCTCATCATGAGGCAATACAACCGTTCCATGGCAGAGACACCAAGACTAGGATCTGATGAGGTTGCCACATACTTTGTAAATGATAGTATAATTACCCAGGCCTCTGAAAAAATAGTGAACAATGTAGCTGTATGGCTGGATTTCCAGCCAAATGCCTGTTCAACTCACAGTGATTAAATGACGGCTATGTCTAGATGCAGTTGTTCAAATGTCACCTTCTCTATGTGAAGCCTTTCCTGAATCACCAAAGGGAAATTAGTCATTCCGTCTCCTGGTTCACAAAGCCATGCATGTGTCCAATTATAGAGACTCCCAAAATGTGCTGTAATTTGCCCTTTTACATGTGAAATCCTAAAAGGAAAGAACTCATTCCATTCCTCATGGCATCCCCAGAACCAGATGCAGAAGATCACCAAATATTTGTTTAATCACAGAAAGAAAAGAGAGGAAAGAAATAACTTGGGATTTAGGTGATTTTTAAAAAATATTTTTTTAGTTGTAGACAGACATAATACCCTTATCCTATTTTTATGTGGTGCTGAGGATCGAACCCAGTACCTCACACATGCGAAGCAAGCACTCTACCACTGAGCCACAACCCCAGCCCTTAGGTGATTATTTTAATGATCGATTTCTGGATATGAATTAGATTAGCTGTGCCCTTGATACAATTTGCTTAAAATTTAGAATCTGGTCAGGTGTGGTGGTGCACACCTAAAATCCCAGCTATTCAGGAGGCTGAGGCAAGTCACAAGTTCACAAGATCAAAAGATCACAAGTTTGAGGTCAGCCCAGCTAACTTAGTGAGACTCTATCTCAAAATAAAACATAAAAAGGGGCTAGTGATGTGGCTCAGTGATACAGTAAGTGCCCTTGGGTTTAAAAAAAAAAAAAAACTTAGAATCTGCTTTAAATGAACAGCTTTACTTTTTTCTATTATACAAAGAATACTGAAACATTACTTTGAGTA
Organism: Sciurus carolinensis; assembly: GCF_902686445.1. NCBI lineage: Eukaryota > Metazoa > Chordata > Mammalia > Rodentia > Sciuridae > Sciurus > Sciurus carolinensis. The sequence continues at coordinate 14,025,673 of NC_062232.1, read as the reverse complement.
ACACATTGGGAGTCCTACAGCCAGCCTCCAATTGCTAAATGAACCAACACTGATATATATATGAACAAATAACAATAATGCTAATAACACTGATTGAGCCTTTACCATGTTCTAGACACTTATTAATTTGATATGTTAATCTTAGTTAATCCATATACCATCCTATGAAATATACACACTAGGAACTATAGGCCTAAGTCAAACAGCAAATGAAAGACAGAGTTGTGATTTGAACCCAGCATTTTGACTCTAAAACACCTACTTATGATAACTATGCTATACTGTCTGGGTCAGCACCTTGTGTATTTGCAAAATTGAGGTTTTTGATTCTTAGATGCTCTTTGACTTTCCTGTAGTTAAGCAGGAATGTGTTCTCCCAATCTGAAAAAAAGAAAAAATAGGCAAAAATCATATTAACAATTCTAAACCTACTCATTAATAACAAATTTGTTCCCCTAACAGTCAAGATGCATCAGTATATCTCTCAATGGGCATATCATCACATGAAAACAGCTGATAGGAAAGGTAAGAGACCAATTTCCCCCTGGAAAAGGTCATGGTAATACCAAATCATCCTTGACTAAGATGCCTTATGCTCTTCTGTTCAACAAATGTTCACTGAGCTGTGCTGAGGGAAGGGACACATGACTGGGTGGGGCAAATGTGGAGGTAAATAAGAAATAGTGAGAGAGATCCAAGATGGCAGACTAGAGGGAGGCTGTGTTTCTTGTTGCTCCATAACTCAGGTTTCAAGCAGATGAAAATCTGTTTCTCTGTGAGACAGTCTTTGCTGCTCATTGATCCTCTATTGTTTACCCTATTTGTCCACTTCAATCACCCACAGTCTGCCAGCATATCAACTACTTTTTGAGTGCAGATTGCTCACTGACTGTTGCCTATCATCCACCATTTGCCTGTTTGCCTGCCTCTTGCCTGCCCATCACCTGCCTTTCACCTACCAATCACCCACAGCCTGAAGTCCACCTGCCAATCGTCGACCAGTAGGCTATGCAGACCACCTGCAGACCACCAGTGGATTGCCGGCTACCTGCTGTTGCCAGGAAGTCCACTGTCACAGTACCCACAGGTTTGGTTACATGTGACTGCTGCCATTTTTAGACAACAGACAGGACCTGCAGGACCCCTGGCCCGACTGACCACACCCCACCTTCAGGATCCCTGGCCCAACCAACTACATCCCACAGACTCAGCGCCCATGTCCCACACTGCAACTCCCCATTTGCCAACACATTTAGAAGCCAGTGCAGTCATCTTGGATTATCCTGGAAGCAGAAGCTGCCATCTTTAGGTGGGGCCAATCCCATCCTGAGAGTCAATGCTGGAGACTCATTGACAGGTACCTCTCATGCAACAGGCTACTGAAGACTGGGAGGTTTGAATAGTATATGACTGTTATAGTGAAGATTTTGTTTTTCTCCTTTTTGAAAATTTTTAAGTTTTTATTTCTTTATTTTTCTCACTCTATTTTCTTTTTGTTTACCTGTTTCCTCAGAGTCTCTTTCTCCCTTTTCTCATGCTAATAAGCAACTTCTTTTGATTCCACTTTTACTATTCCTACAATCTAGTACTTCTATATACTCTTTTCTTATCCCATTAACAGTTACATCCTCATCCCTCCCCATCCTCTTTGTCCACCATTAGAAACTGTAGACCTCATTGCAAATCTATTTGTTATGCTGTAGATAGTAGTTGAACTCATCCTCTCTGTTTATTATGATAATATTGCTAATGTCTTCATAGGTGCTATTTGGTTTAAGACTGCATATTGTCCATGCTGGGTGCTGCTGATATTGATCTCCCCCTTAAAGAAGAGGTTTTGGAAACCTGCAGGGTCACTATAAGCTTTATAGGGGGGAAACTGCAATACCCCAGATCTGCACTGCTAGAGGGGAAGATTCATGAACAACATGAAAAAACAAGGGAAGAAAATGTTCCAAACAAACCAAGATTCTAAATTAGTAGAATCCAATGACAGGTGGGGAGGGTGGGGAGTGAGAGAAGAATGGAGGAACTTTAGATTACGTAGAAGGAAATGAGAGGGAGGGGATATGAAAAATCATGGAATGAGACAGACATCATTACCCTACGTACACATATGATTACACAAATGGTACGAATCTACATCGTGTACAACCATAGAAATGAAATGATGTACCCCATTTATAAAAAAAAAAACAAGAATCCAATGACAGCATGATAGAAGAAATATCAGAAAAGGAGTTCAGATTATACATAATTAAAATGATTCATGAAGCAAAGGATGAGATAAGAGAGCAAATGCAGGTAATGAACAATCACTCCAATAAACAGTTAAAAGAGCAACTGCAGGAAGCAAAAGATCATTTCAACAAAGAGATAGAGATTCTTAAAAAAAAAAAAAAAAAAAAAAAAAAACAGAAATCTTTGAAATGAAGGTAACAATAAACCAAATAAAAACTCAATGGAAAGCATCACCAATAGACTAGATCACTTGGAAGACAGAACCTCAGACAATGAAGACAAAATATTTAATCTTTAAAACAAAGTTGACCAGACAGAGAAGATGGTAAGAAATCATGAACAGAACCTCCAAGAACTATGGGATATCATGAAAAGACCAAATTTAAGAATTATCAGGATTGAAGAAGGCACAGAGATATAAACCAAAGGAATGAACAACCTATTCAATGAAATAATGTCAAGAAAATTTCCCAAACCTGAAGAATGAAATGGAAGATCAACTACAAGAGGCTTATAGAACACCAAATGCACAAAATCACAACAGATCCACACCAAGGCACATTATAATGAAAATGCTTAACATCCAAGATAAAGAATTTTAAAGGCTATGAAAGAAAAGCATCAGATTACATATAGGGGGAAACCAATACAGATATCAGCAGATTTCTCAGTCCAGACCCTAAAAGCTAAACAGGCTTGAAACAACATATTTCAAGCTCAACCAAGAATCTTATACCTAGCAAAATTAACCTTTCTTTGAAGATGAAATAAAATTCTTCCATGATAAACAGAAGTTAAAAGAATTTACAAATAGAAAGCCTATGCTACAGAACATTCTCAGCAAAATATTCCATGAGGAGGATATGAAAAGCAACAATGTAGGTCAGCAAAGGGAGGAACTATCCTAAAGGAAAAGTCAACCAAAGGAGAAACCAAGTCAAGTTCAAAACAAAAAATAAGTGAAAATGACTGAGAATACAAATCATATCTCAATAATAATCCTGAATGTTAATGGCCTAAACTCATCACTCAAAAGACATAGACTGGAAGATTGGATTAAAAAGCAAGACCCAACAATATGCTGCCTTCAAGAGACTCATCTCATAGAAAAAGACATCCACGGGGGCCTGCAGGACCCTGACCCCAAGATGGCGGCGCCCTGCGAAGTGGCCGCCGGCGAAAGTGATGGCGGGGGCGGGGGATTTGGATCCTGGCTGGAGGGACGGTTGGAGGCACTGGGAGTGGACCAAACCGTTTACGGTTCCTACATCCTTGGTGTCCTGCAGGAGGAGGAGGAAGAAGAGAAGTTAGACGCTCTGCAGGGTATCCTATCTGCTTTTCTGGAAGAAGATTCCCTTCTTAATATCTGCAAGGAGATTGTGGAACGATGGTCTGAAACTCAGAATGTTGTCACCAAAGTAAAAAAAGAAGATGAGGTACAGGCCATTGCCATGCTCATTGAGAAGCAGGCACAGATTGTGGTGAAGCCCAGGATGGTGTCAGAAGAGGAAAAACAGAGAAAAGCTGCCCTGCTGGCCCAGTATGCTGATGTAACAGAAGAAGAGGATGAAGCAGATGAGAAGGATGATTCAGGTGCCACCACGATGAACATTGGTTCTGATAAATCTGTTTCCAAACACCAACGTAGAAGATGTTCTCAATGCTCGGAAATTGGAGAGAGACTCACTTCGGGATGAGTCCCAAAGGAAGAAGGAACAGGACAAGCTACAGAGGGAGAGAGACAAACTAGCCAAGCAGGAGTGCAAGGAAAAGGAAAAGAAAAGGACACAGAGAGGGGAGCGAAAGCGATAACCCTGGCCTGTTCAATTCTTCCTCTGCTTCCAGAACTTGATGAAAGGGAAAACTGGTTGTGCATATGTGTATTTAAGAGAAACAAGAGACATTGCATAGTGATTTCCCAAGGCATTTCCCCTTTTGTTTACATGGTAAAAAGGAAAATCACAATCACTTCTAATTACAAAATGTTTTGGTGATATGGGTGATCAGATTATTATAGTCGATGTCTGTACCAAAGAGCTGCAATTGGGGCAATCTTTATATTTTAATACTGAAGTCCTGTGCTCCTTTTGGCTCCTGTTTTTATAAAATGTCTTCCCTCACCTTGGATAAATAGCAGGATTCAGAAAGCTGTTAACAGCTTTCATCTGGGAGAAGAAACATGACCATTCTTCTGAGATGAAAAGTGTAAGTACAGATTGCTTCAGAGGCAATATTTACTCCTAAATGTACAGTTTTATGGCTGATATATAAAACTAATAAGGAAGCCAGGTGGGGTGATGCACACCTGTAATCCCAGCTCTTGGGGAGACTGAGGCAGGAAGATCACAAGTTTGAGACCAGCTTGGGCAACTTAGCAAGACCAGTCTCAAAAAAAAAAAAAAAAGCCTAGGGACTCTGTGGTAGAACACACTGGGTTCAATCCCCAGTGCTGCCAAAAAAAAAAAAAAAAAAAAAAAAAAAAAAAAAAAAAAAAAAAAACCAAAAAGCAAAAAACCTAATGAGAAACCCTACCTGGATCCAGATTTTATATTACATGACAGCAAACTAGGAAAGTGGGAAGAAATTATTTGGAATGTATTAAAGATCTGAGATCTTTTTTAAAGAAAGTTTCAACCAATGGGAGAAAAAAGTATCTTTTTAAGTAAAGATAGTTACATATTTTTCCTCATTTAGGCTGTGACATTAAGAAGGATGTATCAATATTGACTGCAACAAATCATTGTTAAGCTAGATTCATTTTTTTTTAATAATCATGAATTCTCTTGAGTGCCAGTAGAAATTTTAATCCTGATTTTCCCTAAAACCTAAGTATTAAGACCTGGTAATTCCTGATTTAGAGAAACTGGAGGAATTGCCCTTTTAAAGAAAAGAAACAATGGAAATCTTGCTAACACAAAAAATATTTAAGAGTGTACATAGTAAGTGCTTAACAAATGTATTGAATGAGTGAATGAATGGGAAAACTGCCTGGGAGAGTCAAAGGTGAGCAGGAAGTCTCCATTTCTACCTTTTTCATAAGCCACATTCAATTATAAACAAGGCTCTTCTCTACTTGACTTCAGGCAATAGTAGACTGTCCAGAAGGCGAAAGAGAGCATTTTCTCTGATAAGAAAAAGTAGATGTTTTATACCATGAGTCAGCAAACTACCAACTGCAGGGCAAATTTGGCCATCTTTTTTGTATGGTACAAACTAAAAATGGTTTTTACATTTTTGAGAGGTTATAAGATAAAGAACACATGTTAAAGACCATATTGTGGCCTGTAAAACCTGAAATATTTACTATCTAGCCCTTTGGAGAAAGTTTGCTGACCTTTATTTTGTATCATTAACTATGAGATTAACAAAAACTTTTATCTTTGTGCAGAAGGTTGAAAATAAAAAAGCATGGTTAAAGGAAAGGAAATGTTACTTCTTCATAAAGTCCTATAACCATGGCATTGCAAAAATAACCACATTTTTAAAAAATAAACTTTATTTAAGTCACCAAAAAAAAAAAAAAAAGAAAAGAAAAAGAAAAAGACATCCACGGACTAAAGGTGAAAGGATGGGAAAAAACATACCACACACACGGACTCAGTAAAAAAAGTGGGGGTTTCCATCCTTATATCAGATAAAGTGGGCTTCAAGCTGAAGTTAGTCAGAAGGGATAAAGAAAGACATTTCATACTGCTTAAGGGAAACATAAATCAGGAAGACATAACAATCATAAATATTTATGCCCCAAACAACCACACATCCATGTACAAATCTGTCTCAATTCCAGGAATCAAATAGACCACAACACAATACTTCTGTGTGACTTTAACACACCACTGTCAGAATGCATGAGAAAATGCTTTCCCCTCCAGAGTCCTATCAGTAGAGTATGTTAGCTAACTTTGGATTTTTGCCAATGGAGAGAAAGAAAATGGTCTTTCATCTGCAGTTTTAATTTACATTTCTCTTTTTTAACGAGTGAAGTTAACTATCTTGTTGTTTATTAATAGCAAATTTTTATTTCCTTTTTCTATGTTTCAAAAGGGTTATGATTTTGTCAATTTACATGTTAGGAAGGATAGCTCTTTGTGATATGAGCCGTGAATATCTCCATTAATTGCCTTTTTTTAAAAGTTTGTTTATGAAAAAAAAAAGTTTGTTTATGATATTTCTTTCCATAAAAATTTGATTTTTATATAACAAAAAGTACCAGTGAAATAATTTATGACTTGGGGATTTTGAGTCATGAAAGGTTAGATAGTTCTTGCTAACTCCAGATTTGTAAAGAAAAAATTTTCAATGCAAATGAAATTTCAATTTTTTCTCTTATTTTTTAATGGTTGTGTTATTTTAAAAATATCTTTGGTACATATGGAATTTATCATACTATATGAGGTAAGGCAGGGATATTACTTCACTTATCCCTATAACATTTATTGACTACTTCTTTTTCCCAGGGATTTGAGATGATATTCTCTTTATATATTCAATTTCTATATGTATCTGAGTGTACTTACATCTGGGCATTCTGTTTTGCTAATAAAAGTATGATACTCTTAAATTATTTAGGCTTCTTAAAAATGACTTAATGTGTTTTAGTGCCGATACCACTTCTATGTTTTTTTTTTTTCACTAAATTTAGCATCAGGTGATATAGCTTAAAACTTAAGTTTTCATTGTGATTTTGTTAAATTTACAAATTAGTTTACACAATAATATGGTCCTTCTATTTGTAGAAAGGCTATTTTTTGTATTTCAATGTTTTTTTGTTTTTTTGTTTTTTTTTTTGGCACTGGGGATTGAACCCAGGGCCTTGTGCATGCAAGGCAGGCACTCTACCAACTGAGCTATATCTCCAGCCCCTTCAATGGTATTTTTATTTTTAATAGTCTCACATTTCTATTGACAAACATTAATATATTTTTTGTTACTATTATATATGAAATTTTTTCTTCCATTAAATCTTCTAAAAGATTAAAAAATCAGGGCTGGGGAGATAGCTCAGCTAGTAGAGTGCTTGCCTTGCAAGCACAAGGCAATGAGTTCGATCCCCAGTACTGCAAAAAAAAAATAAAATAAAATAAAAGATTAAAAAAATCAGAAATAGTAATAAATTACAAATTAAAATCTATTTAATCTAAAATAGTCTAACCTATTAGACTATAAGCTCCAGGTACCCATAATAGTGCCTGGCACTATTATAAGAAAAATTTATTACATGAATAAATAAAACCAAAATTGTAATAGGACAAGTGGAGAACACTATGCGAGCACAGAGAAAAAGCCCCATTCCAGAAAGGGGAATGACAGAAGGCTTGCTAGAAGAAGTGACCCACAAACCTTATGATTGGGGGCTGGGGTTGTGGCTCAGTGGTGGAGTACTTACCTAACACTTGTAAGGCACTGGGTTGGATCCTCAGCACCAATAAAAATAAATAAATAAAATAAAGGTATGGTGTTCATCTACAACTCAAAGTATTTTTAAAAAACCTTATGATTGAACTGACATTATCCAGAAGAAAAGAGATGTGGAAAGAAAGTATTCTCATGAATATACATATTCTACAGTACTTAACAAAGATATGAAGCAAGAGTAGAACTAAAAATCAGAATGAACTGCATCCCAAATGATCATGCTACAATTACAGAGGGTAGAGAAAGATGCCTGTCAAGAATGAAAAATGACTGCCTTCCCTTTCCACCTCTGCAGGTTTACTCTTCCTTTGCTGCCTCCCTTTTCTATTCCCACTTTGCCACTCCTTTGTCTTCATCTTCCAAATAAACTTCTTGCCCTCTAATGCTTGCTTCAGGCTCTACTACTGAGGGAACCCAAACCAGGATATTTGATTAGTCCATGTAGTAAGAAACTATAGAAAGAGAGGGGCTCAGAGAAGTCTGGCTACCTCATAAGGGGAAGAGACCATACTGTAGGCAAAGTTCTCCTATTTCACAAGCTTCCTGGAACTGGCCACAATTCCAGTTTCTGCCAAGGCGAAGTACTTCTAATGGACAGCTCCTAGTATTGATCATGACACACCCTGAGAAGTATGCTAGAATCTAGACACAGTAGCCAGATTGGAGAATAGACTGAGATAACAGCAATATAAAGTTATACTTGATAGGAGTTACTTAAGGGGTCTGCCCATTCATGGCGCCTGGTAACTGAATGCCCAAAGCACCAGACAGGACTGGTCTCCCAGCTATGGCAACTTTCATCTAGCCTTCCAGTGCTGAGGTCAATGGTAAACAATGACAACAAATCACTACTTCCTAAATTCTGGTAGTCTCCAAAATTGGGCAGCAGATGTGCAGAGATCTATAGGGGAGCAGAAAACATTAGAACTTATATTTTTATGTTTTCTTATTCTTATTAATTTCTCTATTTCTAATGTATATTTAATCATGTACACAATATATGAGTTCAGTAGAATTGGCTACAAATAAATAAATATGCTTATACCAAGGGTCCATTCTCAAAAAAGTTTTACTGTGAGGAGTTCATGGTCCAAAAATTTCAAAGAACCCTGATTTAAAGAGACCATTTCCTTTGAAAGAGAAGAAAGGAATACCAAGTAATTTTACATTTAAATAAATAGAAAAGATCAAGTAAATCTCCAAGGATAAGGTCTAAGTATTGAAAAATCACATTAAGTAAGAGATAAGAGAGGCCAGATTTGGCAAATCATAGGAAGTCATTAAGAGAAATCAAAGATAGGTTATGAGTCACTATCAGGTGGAAGAAATTCATAAAGGTCAGTACTGGCCAGAAGTGTTTGTTGGAGTCCCCTGGTCAGCAGTCACAGTAACAGGATGAAATAACTGTCATGGTTTGAAGTGTAGAAGTTCAGTTTTGAAAGGCTCCTTCTTAGATACAAAAGTGAAACCTTTCTTTGTTGTGATTTAATAAATAAAAGATTAATAGGTATCAAATTTTAATTCTGACCATTTCATCTAACCCTTGGTTCTAGATGGCTTGTATTTTAAGAAATAATTTCACCTTAAATTAACACCAGATGTTCATAAATCAATTTTAAAAAGCTTCCCAGTGGGCTGGAGGTATAGCTCAGTGGTAGAGCACTTGACTAACATGTTCTAAACCATGGATTTCATCCAGAGGATTTCAGTCTGGATAAAACAGAATAAGGACATTCTGCCCACCCAACCCTATTTCTTTCATAGAATGATGCTATCAACCCAGGCAGAATCCATGAAGCAACTATTTGAGGACTGTAGCAGGCAGACTCTAAGATGCCCCCAATAATCCCCACATCTCCTGATCAATTCACATCCTATGTGATCCCCCTTCCCTTGAATGTGGGCTGAACCTAGTGACTTGCTTCTATTCAATAGAATATGATGATGGTGTTGGGATGTCACTTCTATGACAGGATTTTAAAAGATTATGATTTTCCTTCTTCCTAGTAGACTCTATTGCCTTTGCAGCTTGAATGTTTTACAGGAAGTAAACTGCCATGTTTGAGGAGCCCATGAAGACTGGGGAAGTCTATGCCCAAAAGCCAACAAGGACATTAAGGCCCTCAGTCAAACAAATTATGAGGGACTGAATCCTACTAACAACCACATGAGCTTGGAAGTGAACCCTTCCCAGTCAAGCCTTCAGGTGGGCTATAGCACAGCCAACTCCCTTAACTGTAGCAGCTCACAACAGATCCTAAAGAAGGCCCAAGCAAACTAGGCCTGGGTTCCTGCCCCACAGAAACCATGAGATCATTAAAATATATTGTTTAAAGTCACTAAAAGTTTTGTTAATCTATTACATAGCAATAAATAAATAACATGAGGGCTGTGGTGGGAGCTCAGTGGTAGAGCACTTGCCTAGCACATGTGAGGTACTGCGTTCAATCCTCAGCACCACATAAAATAAATAAAGGCATTGTATCTCTCACAACTAAAAAAATAAATAAAAATAAATAACATGTGGACTCCCAAAAGTAAATAGTAGAAGGTAGAGTAAGAGAACATCAGCGTTTGAAGTACTGCTGAAGTGGAAGTGAGTTTACCTTTTTTTCCCTTAGTTCAAGGAAGCAGAAATTCAAATTAGAACCATAATAAGATATCACTATTCACCTACAGCATGCTTAAATTAAGAAAAAATACTAATAATACCTAGTGCTGGATAGAATGGGAAGCAACTAGAAATCTAATACCTTGCTGACAGAAATGCAAAGTGGTACAGCTTCTCTGAAACAGAGTTCAATAGTTTCTTATAAAGTTGAACATATATTTACCATATGACAGCAATCCTACTCCTGGATAGTTACTCTAGAGAAATGAAATTCTCTGTTTCCACAAAAGCCTATATACAGGTTCATAGGGTAAATACAGAAAACAGTCCAAATGTCCTTCAACGAGTGAATGGATACATAAACTGTGGGACATTCATATAACAGAATACTATATAGCAATAAAATAAATGAACTGTTGATACACACAGCCTGGATCTCAAAGGCATTATGCCAAGTGAAAGAAGCCATGCTTAAAAGATGTTTATCTGAAGATGCACTTTTTTTTTTTTTGGTGGTGCTGGGGATTGAACCCAGGGCCTTGTGCATGCTAGGCAAGCACTCTACCAACTGAGCTATATCCCCAGCCCCTTAGATTAGATATTTATATGACATTCTCAAAAAGACAAAACTGATTGGTCAAAGGTTTATAGTTGGGGGAGGAGGGAGGATAATATCTGAATTATGGTGATAGTTACACTAATCTGTTAAAATTCACAGAACTATAATATAACAACAATTGTTTTGTATACTAATTTTAAAGTGTTTTTTTGTTTGTTTGTTTTTAACTTCATAGAGGTAGCTCTGGTTTAGTGTCTTTAGGTCTATAGATGCTAGAATCCCCATAGGCTGACTTTGACTGTGAATGACTTTCCTAAATCACAACCAGGAGCAGTATCTTCTGCTATAAACTCAGAGGACTAAGGAAAACACTTGCTCTTTCCTCTGTCTTCTGTTTTAGTTTTCTATCCATGTGCAAAATGCAAAAACAGAGATCCCAGTCAGAAGATGCAGCCCATCCATTCTTTACTCAACAGATATTTGCTGAGCATGTTCCAACTATAAGGCAAGGAGATAATGATGAATAATTACAATTCGTTTCCCTACCAGGTTCACAGTATGATGAAGGACACAGGCATATACACAAATAATTTTAAGACAGAAGGTACAGACACAGAGATATGCCCACGTACTACTGAAGTTCAGAAAAAAAAATTAGCATTACCTAAGAAAACCAGGAAATATTTCTTAAGGCATAAAAGGCAAAGAAAGTCATCCCAGGAAACATGAGACCATTTTATATTTGAGTAATGCTTCCTGAAATGGGGGACAGAGGGTATATAGAGCAGAGGTTAGAGATATAAACCTGTGGGGGCAGGTTAATACCAACTGTGAATGTTCTTATAAATCACAACAAAGAATTTGGACTTTAACCTATCAGTCAGGGAAGGCAATTTCAAAATGCTTAATGGGCTGGGGCAGATAAAGGAAATGAAAAAAAGCAGACTGGGTAGAAACTATGGGACACTACAGAGTTTTTGTCTCAATGAGACAGCTGCTACTTAATGGTAGCTCTCTCAGTCTGCCATCCAGAGATACTGGCCCAGTGTTGCCTGATATAATCTTTCAAGAGAAGCTAAACATGTTTTATGTATGATCTTATTTTTAAATGTTTGCAGGAATATATTTCAGCAAATTTAAGATGCCATCGATTACAGGGTACATCACTATTTTATATACTAGAAAGAAAATAACCACCACTAATCAAACTGTGACACTGTCAATTTTAAGATATATCTTCCAATCAGAAATGCTAAAATGTGGGAGGGAAAATGTGCATCTTAGAATCAATGAAATATAGTAACTCTCATTTTCTCAAAACACTGCATGGATTCAGTATGAGGCTACTAGATTGCAAACTCTGTTTAAGTCAAAGGAAGCCTGAGGGTAATCTGATTAGATTCAAGCTGTAGTAAATTCTCTTTGGGGTTGTCTGGTGATAAATTGAGAAAAAGCTGGCAATAGAAGACTAATGGGTGTCTCCCACTATAATCGAGGTGGTAGATGGTAAGGGCTGAATTAAAGCCAGAGCAGTGGGAATGAAGAGGGAGGAACCAAATATCCAATAATTTTATGTAATAATCCCTTTAAGTCTCAGATTGGGCATGGGGAGTGAGGGAGACATTGTCATTAAGGAGGATTCCAAGGTTTCTAATTCAAAAGAACAGATGGATTCATTGTTTATTCAACAGTACTTACTGGATATCTACCGTGTTCCAGGAACTCTGCTAGGTGCTGGGTGTACAGTGGTGGACCAGACAGAGATGGTCCCTGCCTTCTTGTAATTAACAGTTTAGGAGGTAATGCCATTGATTGCAGTATGGTATTAAAGAGTAAAAGAGTTGCACACAAAGAGAGAAAATCATGTTTATGGTAGAGAAAAATAACAAGTTCAGTTAGGGATGTGCTAGATTGGAGTGCCTGTGAAACCTCTCTATTGAAATGTCTCATAGGCAGTAGAAGCCTGGGTTTATAGCCCAGGAAATAAATCAGGTCTGGAGAGTCAGATTAAGGAAGCCATCAAGTTACCAATAATAGCTGAAGTGATTAGAGAAGATAAAACAGCCAGGGAGAGCTCAGAGGGTAAGAAGGCCAGAGAAGCAAAAGTAGAACATTGGAGAACAGAGACATTAAAGATAATGAGAAGAGGAAGGAGCAAACAATGAGGCCAACAAAGAAGCAATTTGGAAAGTAAGAGGCTGAGGAGAAAGGGGATCTTTAAATCAAGGGAGACTCTCATTACCATGTAATCCACATCTACCTTTACCTATAATTCTGCACAGAAGTAATTTATTTTGGCAATGTACATTCAGATTTTCAGTCTATGGGTATTTTGTATGAACTCCAAATAGGTTTATCAGAACTCCTCCTTATTTAGAGAGCTGTGATATTTTTAAGTATTGCCACAATCTGTTCCTTTATCTTGTAAGCACTTGGGTTTTATATGTATCTCAGTTTGACATCTAGCATATAAGTCAATGTCAAAGTGACAGTAATTCCTTATTTCTTTCTATTTTCTTTCTGCATGAGCCTACCATTCCAAGACAAAAGTAAAACAAAGAATATATGTTGATGCAAGGACCTCTCATGTCAAAGTACTGGGCACTGGGCAAAATGGATCTAGGCACAGATAACAGAGAAGTCACATTATAAGACCATCATGAGGTTCTTGGTGATATGTAAAGATACTCTGGTCCTTCAGACTTATCCAGAAAGGCCCTCAGAATTCTCCAATTTATAGGAGAGGAAAACCAGGTCCAGAGTAGTTAGGTGGCCTCCCCAAAATTAGTCTTGTGACTTGGTAGCCAGTACTCTTCATTACATCAAGATGGTCTGACTCTATCCTGTACATATACATTAAAGTATAATAAATTTCATACATAAAACAAAGTCCACAAGAATTGGGTCAAACAACAAACAAAACAGAGGAGGCAAGTTAACTTTCAACCTTATAGTCTCATGAGCTCACTCACTGCATCTAGTCCATTAAGTGCTCTTACCCTTCCCTCTAGGTTTTATCAGTTCCACAGGCTGAGGGAAAGCAGACTCCTAGATCTTCATTTTGCTGGTTGTTGAATCTTTCAGCCTGACCTGCAGGCTCAGGACACAATCCATCGTCACCCTTATAGGTCTTACTTACAGAGGTTTCCTTAGCTTCATCTGGAGTCTTTCAGAGGTAGATTCTAGAATGACTCTTTAGTAGGTTGTCTTGGGAACAACAATGTAAGTTCCAAGTATGAGAGCACCTGCTATTTGAAGGTGGGCAACACAACCCCAATGAGATAACCACTTCTTACTTATTAAAAGGTAGATTCTAGGTGCTTCGGGCTTTCTTTTGGCCACAACTGCCTCCCTGTCGGCTACTTGTGTGTTCATGAACATAGAAAATAAAGAACAATTTGTTTCTTAGAAGAATGTCAAAACTGTTAGCTAAAATGAGGCCTAGGAAAGATTCATGGCTTTCTTTTCAAAATCTTTTTTACTACTGTAAAGTAGTAAGCTTATGGTGAAGTCTTTGGGAAAGTTTTTAAAGCATTTTCTCTAGAGCACTTATTCTTGTCTTGGTTTCATTCAACAAATATCTTTTGAGCATCTATGGTATGTTGGGTACTGCTCTATACCCTGGGGATACGCCAATTAATAAAACTGACAAGTTCCTTCCCTCTTGAAATTTACAGCCTGGTAGGGAGTGTGTGTGTGTGTGTGTGTGTGTGTGTGTGTGTGTGTGTGTATTAAATGATCATAAAAATAAATGTGAAATTATAAAGGACAAGCATGTGTATTGTGAGATTAAGTCAGAAAATCAAGCAAAGAGTTCTCTGAGGAAGTTTTCTTTAAACCTGACATATGGAGGATGAACAGGGATTAATTAGGTGAAGGTGTTGACAGAAGGATGGAGTCAAGTACACACTTACGCTTATACTTCTCCCTGGAGTAATAAATGGAATCTATGATTTGGAGTCTTTCAAAGGAGAATCTAGGTTTAATAAGGTCTTACTTTACTGAAGTTGAAGTTCTTGTTTTTACCATTATTCAAATAGTACACAATCTTAGCCAGGTATGGTGGTATATGCCTTTAATCCCAGTGACTCAGGAGGCTGAGGCAGGAGGATGACACGTTGGAGGCCAGACTCAGGAATTTAGGCAGGTCCTAAGCAACTTAGTGAGACCCTGTCTCAAAATTAAAAAAAAAAAAAATAGGGACTGGGGATGTAGCTCAGTGGGACACTCCTAGTTTTAAACCCCAATACCATAAACCAAAAAAAAGTACACAATCTGTGAGTCTTTTACAACTCATTTACATGAAACTCTCTTAAAAAGTACTTTTTATACTTTAATGTGCTTATATATCACAGAATCCCAGGCCCAATTCTTATAGGTTCTGATTCAGTAGGTCTGGAGTTGGGCCTGGGACTTTATATTTAGCTCCCAAATGATGTGAAACATACTTTGGCATTCCTCTACAACCTAGTACCAGTTTTCATTTTGTTTAATCTTTTTAAATTCATTCTTCCATGACTGTTTTTGTTTTTTGTTTTGTTTTGTTTTGTTTTGTCAGAGTCAAACATTGAATCCAGGAGCACTCTACCACTGAGCTATATCCCTAGACTTGTTTCATGAATTTTGAAGTCAAACTATATTCTACAATGTTCTTGTGATTTTTACGGTCTACACTCAGTAGTATCAGTAAAACAAAAGAATGTTGTGATATACAAATAAAGCAAGGCCATAAGCTAAAGCTTTCAAATATTTGGAAAGAATGAGAAAAATAACTATTATAAGCAAACTGAGGTATCAGTAATAAAGCAAAATGTCACTAATTTACCCCAGTGAGGTAAACTGTTATTCTTACTCAGCGAAAAGGCCAATTTACAAAAAGAAAATTAATATAAATTAATCTGAAGTAACTTGTGACAATAAATTTTTATGTTTAATGACTCTTTAACAAGTCAATAACAGCTATTTGTAATTAATGCTTTCATTTTCTGATAAATCTCTGGATTTTATATTATGTGAGATAAAAATCACATCCCTTTCAAATCTGTAGTACTGAACACAACTTGTATTGAAATGCCATGTTCCTGCTGGTGTGGCTACTTAAAAAGAACACTATGGAAACAAGTTGGTTAGAGATCCAAGATTTTTCTGGATTATTTTTCCTCAGAATGATAACACAGGAAGATGAAAGGATAAGCCTGAGACATGGATAGCAAGGTGAAGCTGCTAATTTTCTGGCTTTATATCATATAGAATAAAAAAAAAAAATCCTCCATGTTAAGCTCCTGCTATTTCATTTATTTTATTATATGCAGTCAAACACATTCTCTAACCAATATACTTGTAAAGGGGTTTGAATGGTGCATGGCTCACAGTATTCAATACATGTTAGTAGTAGTAGTTGTTATTTGGCCAACATTTTGCTTGCTAACCAGGTGGCCAGCAAATATTCCCTAAATCTCCTTGTAATAAACCTCAATTTTCCTTTTTGTAATTAACCATCTCTAAATTTTCAAGCATATGTTTTGCATGGGACTGACACCATCCCCTACTCTAAGTGTGGACCCTGATTGACTTAAGCCAATTAACATAGCACACTTCCCAAGTAACAATGATTGTTCAGGAATGGGTACATCCTCTTCTAGCAAAAGAACACCTGAGGGGCATGTAGCCAAAGGCAGACTAAGTGAGTGAATCTCAGGGCTCCTGAAGAGAGCACTGGGAAAGAGATTCACCTATCTCCCTGAGTATGGTGCTGTGAGCAACACTGTCCCTATGAGGAGAGCCTATCTAGAAGGTGAACTTGATACACAGAGAAGGGCAAACAGAGATCAGGAAAATGGAGCTGAAGCTTTCTATCATAAATCTCTGGATCGAATCTTACCTTGGGAATTTTCAAACCAGATTTCTTTGAAACTAATTTTGTCAACTCAATTTGAGTGGGATCTTCTGTCACTTGCAACCACAAGTTTCCTTCTGATACTGTTAAATGAAACAATAGATAATTTTAAGAAATGGACCACCTAGAGGGGAACTTTCCAAACCCTAGTCTAGCGCATCTTTTTAATAAAATCTATAGTCAAACACAATATAAATTCATACCAAAATCATCTTTCCAAAAAAATAAAACAGCAATAGCAGTGGTGTATGCTTGCAATTCCAGTAACTCAGGAGCCTGATGCAAGATCACAAGTTTGAGGCCAGCCTCAGCACCTTAGCAAAACACTGTCTCTAAATAAAATGTAAAAAAGGCTGGGGATGTCTCCTAGTGGCAAAGCATCCCTGAGTTCAATCCCCAATACCAAAAAAAAATAAAAAAATTAAAAAAAAGACAGAAAAAGAAGCAATATAAACCACAACCAATTTGCAATTGTGTGAATGCATTCAAATTTCTGTTCAAAAAAAAAAAAAAAAAGTCGGCAAGTTCAAAGTGTTTTGTTTTTTTTGTAAACATGTCTTGGAGAACTCCATTAAGAATAGATGTGCATCTGGGTTTTAGAATGACTATTGGACCCAGAGGCTGATACTGGAAACCTATGACTAATATTGAAATAATATTCACAGACAGTTGTCATGGCAGCCTGCTCATTCTGCACAAAATAGAATCCACTGCATTTTAACAGGATTTAGCAAAGAAAAACTACTAGTCTGCAGACAGCCTGAATTAAACAACCTACTAATTGGTTTTGATTTTATTATCATACACAGCCTTCAAACTATACCCTAATTGTATCAAAAAGATCCCAAATACTTAAAATCACTAATAAAAATATACATATGATTTTGGTTTAACACCTGCACTACTCTTGAAATCTTTCCATCAGTCTACGGAGAACAGCTTAGAGGCAGGTCTGACAGTATGCGCAGTTGGAATCCACGCAGAAATCTAAATAAGACAGTAAGTGTTCTGGAAGTAGAGGAAGTAGCTCATTTCATTGGCTGCCATCAGATGTTGCCTTTTAAGTGGGGTGCTATAGAAGTAGGGCGTAACCAATTGTTCTGTGCTCATTTACATAGTCCTGGGGAAGTGACCATAGAAACTAGAGGCATCTCAAGATAAGTAAAAGAGAAAGGGGATATGACAAAGTATTTTGAGTTGATCATTTTCTCTCTGGAGTGGCTATCTCTATAAAATCCAATCTCACTGAATGTGATTATGGGTGATTTTGAAGATTACAGATAGCTGGTCTTGAGAGAAACATCACACAGAGGCCTTCATTATTAGACAAGCCCCTCTCCCATCTGCCTTCTTTCGAGTTTCTTCTTTAAGGGAGAAAAAACAAGGCCCTAATTAAAATCCAATACATCCTACATTAGGAAAACCACGAGTCATTATCTTCCATTAAGATCTTAGAACAATTTATTCCTTAACTACATTCTTTAAACTTGAGATGGGACCATGTCATATCCTTTTTAAAAAACTCCCACACTGCCCAACACTATGATCCTAGACATTGCAGGCATGGACTGGGACACAGAGCAATCCTTCAATTGCTGGTGGGCAGATTAAAGACATCCTTAAAATGATAAAAGAGAGCTATAGGTGAAAAAATGTGGAGAAGTTAAATCAATAGGGCTTGTATTTTCCCTCATATAACTGAAATTCCCACTAATCTTTGGTATTAAAGATTAGGGGGCTGGGGTTGTGGCTCTGGTAGAGCACTTGCCTAGCACTGGGTTCGATTCTCAGCACCACATCAAAATAAATAAATAAATAAAGGTATTATGTCCATCTATAAGTAAAAAAATTTTTCTTAAATAAAATAAAAATTAGGAATTTTAACTGGGCATGGTGGTACATGCCTATAATCACAGCTATTTGGGAAGCTGGGGCATGAGGATAGCAAGTTGGAGATCAGCCTGGGCAACTTAGTGAGACCCTGCCTCAAAGTGAAAATGAAAAGGGCTGGGGACGTGGCTCAGAGGTAGGGCGCTTGCCTAGCATGCTCAAGACCCTAGGTTTGATGGATCCCCAGCGTCACAAAAAAGAGGATGGGGGTGTTTCACATGCAACAAAGAATCTGACAGTAGGAAATCCAGATTCTTTCAGCCAAACTATGCAGCTTTCTTCACAACTATCTCATGGTCACAAAACAGCTGATCCACCTCTAGCACCACATGTACATGTAGACAGAAAGTGAAGATTATGGTCAAAATGAAACACACCACTTAAAGCAACTTCCTTAGTTTTGGAAGCCCATCTATTTACATACCTCCTATTGGACAGAATTGTGTCACACAGTCTCTCCTAACAGTAAGGAACCTGGGAAATCAAGCTGTTTTAGTGAGACACATTGCAAAATCAAACATAAGAAGGCAGTGTAGCGTAGAGGTTAAACGCAGCCTATGGTGCCAGATGGCCTGAGTATAAAACCCTGCTCTGATGTACACAGTGGCATATGCCTATAATCCCAGCTACATGTGAGGCTGAGGCAGGAGGATTACAAATTCAAGGCTAGCCTGGGCAACTTAGCAAGACTGACTCAAATAAAAAATAAAAGGGGTTAGGGATATAGCTCAGTGGTAGAATGACCCTGGGTTTCATCCTCAGGACCACCAAACAAAACAAAACAACAAAAACTCCTATTTTACCCAGACGTCTGACTTAGTCAAGTTATCTAATTATTCTATGCCTCATTTTTCTCATCTGTAAACTAAACACAACAGTACCCCTCTCATAGTGTTCTTATGAGTGAAGAGATTAGAATAGTCCCTAATACAGAGCAAGCACTATACAAGTGCTTTTTGTTTTTTTTATTACTGCGGAAAAGAAAAATGCATATTGGATGTGCAACTAGCAGTATCTGCCAGAGATGTGTTGCCAACTCTTTAATTGTACCTATCCTGATTACTGTGCCACATATGAGCAAATGTCTTGCTGTATTTGAGAACTGCTGGGAACCCAAAACCTTATGCTACCAAAAGTAGCTATTCTCATGACCATCAGCTGTATGCCCATTTACCAGGAACTGAGAACAACCAAAACTTTCATTTGTCTGAGCCAGGAGGACACCACTGTCAATCACTGTGCTTATGCTTATCCATTTTAGATACAGATCATTATCTGTTACACTTTCTGTTATAAGTGTCAGTAAACCCATTCCATCTGGCCTAAGCAGAAATGGGAATATATTCCTCAAATAGCTGAATGATCAGTGGGTGCGCTCACAGAACACTTGTTGAAGACTTAAATGATAGCACTCCATTGCTCTATTTCTCAACTCAAATCCCTTGGTGCTGGCTCCATTCCCAGGCCTCAGAGGTAGTGGATATTTTTCATGCTTTATGGTCATCCACTAACTTCAAAACTTCTTCCCTATGTTTTGGTAATTCTTCTCATTTGACTCCTACCTCTTCAAAGTAGAAATATTTCAAGAAATCTGCTTTTCCAGCCTCTCACACAGCAAAGAGCACAGGCACTTAAACCATGACGAACTGCCTGAGACAATTCAGAAGAGGGCAACATGATGAAGAGGGATTACAAAAGTCATATTCTGACAAGGTTAATGGGAGAAGTATCCCAGTTTTCAGAGACAGCAGTGGTAAAGATTCTGCACTCCATCATTGATTGGAGTTGCCAAATCTATACTCAGAAAGACAATAGTGGACATCTGCCTTGGAGTAGTCCTTTAGTGAGATGTGGATATTGTTTCTGGCTTTAGAATCACCAAGGCCTTCTCAGAGATCCTGGAAACCACCTAATAACCTTCAATAAACTCATTTTCTTCTTAAACTAGTAGGAGTGTTGAAGCAGCCTAGGTGATATTATGCTAAACAATTCAAAATCTTAGTGGTTTACAATTATAGAAGTTTCTTTTTCTTTTTTTTTTATTTTGATTCATTATACACAAATGGGGTACAACTTTTGTTTCTCTGGTTGTACACAAAGTAGAGTCATACCATTTGCACAATCATACATGTACATAGGGTAATGATGTTTGTCTCATTCTATTATCTTTCCTTCCCCCCACTCCCTCCCCACCCAGAAGTTTATTTTTCACTTTTATTTCATGGCCAGTGCAGGTGGGCTGCAGTTGTGTAACACATAGTTTTCCCACTAAACTCAGGCCAACCTGTCTCTGGGGCACCGCTGGCCTCATAGGGAATGGAAAAACAGAAGTAGTAAACCACACTGACCTTTATACTCTTGCTGTTAAGTGACAGACATCATTTTTGTCCATATTCAATTGGTCAAAGCAAGTCACTAGATCAAGCTTATCAATGTGGCAATGCTATAAGAATCCTACATGGGTGGAGTTAGGGGTATAGTACATGCTTACCATGCATGAGGCCCTGGATTCAATCCCCAGCACAAAAAACAAGCAAACAAAAACAACAACAAAAATCTGCTTTGAACAAAAAGGGTTCTGTTGCATACAATTAAGAACACTGCCAAATACAATACAAGATGGCAGCAGAACTTTCAGTCTCTGGATCATATCACATTCAAGTACAGGTTGAACAAGAAAATGTCTCTTCTCAGGAATTCAATGTGGCTTAGCCACAATTGGAACTGACTGACCTGGCTTGAGTCAGCCCCCAATACTGACAAATTTATTCAAGATGTATTTACTAAGAACTTAGTATATGCTAGTAACTATTTAGGCTCTCTGGACTATAGCAGCAAACAAAACCAAACCCATGTTCTCATGGAGCGTTCATTCTAGTTGAGGATGATGGAGATAGACATCAACAAAATAAATAAATAAACATCTAGAAATTCAGTTGGTGTTATGTGCTGCAGAGAAAAATAAGCAGGAAAGGGAGATACTGAGTTTCTAGGGTGAATGTAAGGGATAACAGCAATTTTAAAGGAAATCAGGAAAGGCTCCACTGAGAAGTTATTTGGGTAAATACTTGAATGAGGTGAGAGGACAAACAATGGGGTGATCTAAGGGAAGAATATTCAAGACGGGGGAAATAGTAGGCATAAAGGCCCAGAGGCAGGAGAGGCCTAGTTTATTTGAAGAACAACAAGCAGGCAAGTGTGACTGGAAATGGAATAAAAGAAAAGGCAGAGTAATAGGATACATAATTAGAGGGGTAATGGGTGAAGAGTTCAGAACAGGTAGGGCCTTGAAGGCCACTATAAGGCTTTAGCTTTTATTCTATTAAGATGGGGAGACAGTGAAGGGTTTTTGAGCAGAGGACTGACAAGATTTTACTTGGGTTTTAAAAGGACACTCTGGCTACTATGTGAATAGTCTGTAGGAAGAAAAGTACAGAGGCTGGGCAGTCAGGATATGGGACTATTGGCAATGATCCAGGCAAAATGTGATAGTAACTCTGACTGAGATGATAGCAAGGGAGATGGTAGAAAGCCACTAGATTCTAGATGGATTTGGAAGATTTGGAAGATTTTGGAAGGTGACTTGCTAATGAGATTACATCTGGGGTGTGAGAAAAAGAGAAGAATCTAGTATGATTCTAATGTTTGAGTGTAAATAACTGGAAAGGTAAAGTTGCCATTATCTGAGATAAGGGAGTCTGAAAGAGAAGCAGATTTAGAGGATAGAGATCAGGAGTTTAGATGTAGACGTAATGGGTTTAAGAAGTCTATTAGACATCTAAATGGAGATATTAAATATGCAGGTTTGGAGTTTGGCGAAAAGTCTGGACTAGAGATATACATTTGAAATCATCTATGTTATATATAGATGGTATTTAAAGCCATTAGATCAAATGAGGTCATCAGGATGGTACAAATGAAGTCTAAGGAAAATAGCTGTGTTTAAAGGACAAAGAGAGAAAAGTATTTAAAAAATGAGGGCGACTGACTGAAATGCTGCTAATACTCTGGTATGGTGGTACATACCTATAATCCCAGCTACTCAGGAGACTGAGGGCAGGAGGATCACAAACTGGAGGCCAGCCTTAGCAACTTAGCTAGACCCTGTCTCAAAATAAAAAATAAAATGGGCTAGGGATGTAGCTTGTGGTGGAGTATTCCTGGGTTCAATCCCCAGTCACAAAACAAAACAAAAAAAAAAAAAAAAGAAATGCTACTAGTAGATCAAATAAGATGATAATGAAGAGCTGGGCCCAGTGATGCACACCTGTCATCCCAGCAGTTTGGGAGGCTGAGGCAGGAGGATCACAAATTCAAAGCCAGTCTCAGAAAAAGTGAGACACTAAACAACTCAGTGAGCCTCTGTCTCTAAATAAAATACAAAATTGGGCTGGGGATGTGGCTCAGTGGCCAAGTGCCCTTGAGTTCAATCCCCAGTATCCCCTGCTCCCCACCAAAAAAAAAAAATGATGATGAAGGAGGACCATTCTACTATTCTGTGTAGCAATTTGGAAGCCCCTGGTGATGATATGAACTAGAGGAATTCTGATGGACTGGTACAAGCAAGTGCCAATGCAGGGAAAAGAAATGAAAAGAGCACCAAAAACAGATTTTTCCTATAAGAGAGAGGAGAGAAACAAATAGCTAGAGGCAGAAATGGGATTAAGAGATTACTTGTTTGAATGATGAGAGAAATTACTGCAGGTCTGTGTGCTGACTGGAGTGATCCAATATTGGTTGGGAGTGGAGATAATGATATATAGGAGTGGGAAATTGTTGTAGTGAGTTCCTAGACTACAAAAGAGCAGGTGGGCCAGCACAGAGCCTAGGAATGCAAATAATCCAATTAGAACAGTGTTTCTTAATTGTGTGCTGCTGACATTTGAGGTCAGGTAATTATTTGTTGTGGGGAGCTCTTCTGTGCATTGCAGGATATAAGTAGTGTCCTTGGATTTTATCCACTAGAAGCTAATAGCACCCCCTCCGAGTCATAATAAGCAAAAGTGTCTCCAAACATTGCCAAATAGCTCCCACAAGATTTTGCTCCCTCCAGGGAACATTCTGGGTTGTCACAACTGGGTGTTTGTGTGTGGAGTGCTCCAGGTATTTCCAGGGATGCTGCAAAACTCCTACCATACATAGGACAGCCCACACAATGGGATTACCCAGTCACAACCCACAGTGCTATGATAGAGAAGCCCTGAACTGGAGGAAGAGAAGTATGAGGCCACAGACTCTGGCAGGTAGGTTTCTGTGGAAGTTCTCTTTTGACTGCTTCCATTTTCTTTTATCCACCGAAATAGAAAGCAAGGTTATACATTATAACCCAGGTTGAGGGAGGAGGTACCGGAGGTTGAGGGAGAAGATATGAAACTATTCTGTAGGAGGTAAAAAAAAAAATGGCCAGGATAAATGGTCATGATACTGGGCTGCTGGGCTCACCTGAGGCAAGTAGTGGCAACTATGATGTGAAACCAGTCAGCCTGAATGTGGGTTTTTCCTGGGCTATATTGAGAGGTATAGAAAGGAGAGAGTTTCATTTAACAGATTATGGTTTTGCCAGCAAGTATAAGGAAGCAATAAAGGGGCAAACAAATGTGTGATAAAAATGACCACAGAATTTGAGCTGCGTAAGAAGACAGAGCGAGATATATAGGGAACTGTGAAAAGGTAGGTGGCAAAAATCAACAAATGGACTGGGGATGCAGCTCAGTGGTGGAGTGCTTGTCTAGCATGCACTAGGCCCCACTTGCCATCCTCAGTATTGCAAAAAACGAACACTCAAATGTCTATCACAATAGGATAGTTTCAAGGTGTTTTGAACATAATGAGCTGAAAAAGAAAAGTGAGCTCTGCCAGACTTAGGTAATGATTCACTTTCCCTAGTAAATACTCAATACTCACTGAAGAATTGAGTACAACAGTTTCTAAATGACATCAGGTAAACCAGGCTTCTTAACTAAACTCAATGTTTGGGACCACGGTTTCTTTAGTCAAGTTACCCTCCATCAGTGAAGCCAAACACTGGTGAAACAACACGAAACATCTGCGAAATCAGAGAACTCAGAAAGTTTGAAGTGGCTTCTAATCTTTATGTATTAGTTTGCTTATGTGTTTTTTCTCATACTTATTCAAATGCATGAGGGTATACCTGGGGGTGTCAGGCCTTACAAATCTGACTGAAGTGCCAGGCAAAACTGTGGCTATCTGAGGTATTATCCCTCTTGATGGTTTCAAGGTGAAAGTCATCCATAGTTGTTTCTAACAGGCTTATGGTCCCTACTTTTGAGGAAAAGGTATCCATTTCCTCACTAGCGCACAGACAAAATATGACAAAAGACCAATGCCACATGTAGCCTTTACAGACTTGGGCTTTGCACAATCAGTTATCAGTAGGCTTAATATAAACCCAGGCCTGCCACTCACCAGCTGAAAGGTAACAGGCAAGGCATTCGAACTCTTCAAAGTTGAAAAATGGTGAGAGTAATACTTACCATGGTTACCTCACAGGGCTACTGGCGGGGAATGTAAGTAAAAGTACTTTGTAAGCCACATTGTACTTTCCTAATAATAAACATTGTGACTACACCTTGAGAGGGGAAGGAAGAATAGAACTAAAGTCTCCCTTCTGGTCATAATGGAGAAAAGGAATAAAAGGGTTTTGTTTTTGTTTTTTTACTAAAGGCAGAAACCTGTGTTGAATGCATTGATGGGTAGCAGCTTCTTTGCTACATGGATTTTAAGTATGGGAATTTGGCCAAAGCTTGCACTTGGCAGACCACCCTTATAGCCAAGGGCAGACATCAAGCTGAAGGGAGAGCAAAGCATTCCCTAGAGACACAAACCAAAACACACCCATAGGTACAATTTTAGGGCCATTT
Organism: Sciurus carolinensis; assembly: GCF_902686445.1. Lineage (NCBI taxonomy): Eukaryota > Metazoa > Chordata > Mammalia > Rodentia > Sciuridae > Sciurus > Sciurus carolinensis. Next base: position 14,000,180 of record NC_062232.1, on the reverse strand, counting down.
CTTGACAACCTTGTTTTGGACTGATAGGGGTTTGGAAACAGGACAAACTTATCAAGTTTCCCAGCAGTCGTTACGGCTCATTGACTAGCAGGAAACTGAGGAGCTTTTATGAATTCATTCTCCGGCTAGGAGCTAGCCATTTGTGGTCATCTGAAGGCTCACAGTCTAGGCAACAAGTGCTCAAGAGACCTCCTGAAGTGTATCAACAAAAAAGGAAGACTGGAAGGGGACCCTGTGATGAAACTGAGGACACAGGAAACTGGGTACTAGATAAACCTGAGCACTAGCTGTAAGCTTGCCTCTGATTAGTTCTATTGGAGAAAAAAATTCACAGGGCAAATAATTGTCTCCATTTTTCTACGTGGAAAATGGGGATAACATTTAGAGCCAGAGGGGAAAGTGGTAGTGTCTACTCCAACCCTTGTATTTCACAGAGGGAAAGTTGAGACTTGGAAGGTGAACTGGCTAGCTCAAGAGAATACAGCTGGTGAGTAGCCACAACAGGACTAAAGTCCAGATCATGACTCCCACATTAGTGTTCATTCCACCCACCTGTTTCTTTCAGGGGCTTTCTCAGGAAAACAGGAGTTGGTTGAAGGGAATTACTTTCCTATAATCAGTATCCTTTACTTCATCATCCTGCCAACCTCAGAGGAAGAAGCCAGCGAAAAGGACAACTGCCACCTGCAGCTCAAATCCACCTGGGTGCTTCAGATGCACCCCCACGCGTGTTTTAGTGGGTTTTCAAGCTTGCAGATGGTGAGCGATCCTATGATGGTGGTAAAGATCCATCCAGAAGCCCTGGAGAAGGCAAAATGACACTAACAATGAAAAAAAAGAATAAGACCATGTGGGAAATCACGTGGGAGCCGTTTGTAGTGAAGGATCACAGCATCTTACAAGAACCACAATTCTAGAAGCACAGTTGTAGGGTCAGGAACTGCAATATGTGCAATTCCACAAGGACCCCCCACGCTGGATTTAATGCTTCACTGTCATGGTTTGAAAATCTTCATAACTTATGAAAACGGGACCTGGCATTTTCACCTTGCACTGGGCGCCTGAAATTATGTGGCCGGTGCCATTTCCTCTGGGGCAGCCATAAAAGAGGTGGCCTGTCTACACCAGCACCACCCCTGGCCCCACCCAAAAGAGACCAAAGGAAGGCCTGTGATTTCCATCCCCTCTATGGTTTCGGAAGGGGGAGAATGCTGGGGAAAGGTTAGAGGACAGTAACATACCTGTACCCTCGGGCAAGGGGCCCACTAACCAGTGGCCTTTTCCAGCCCAGGATCTATAGATGATGCCATCATAAAAATGGCGCCCCACCCCAAACCCCGCGCTGCCTGAATCTTTATCTCAAAGAGATGCTCCTGTCCTCTCTGCTCCAGCCTGGGTGCCTCCAAAGCTGTCAGCAGCGGCAACGTTCTAACTTCTGATGGGACAAGTCTATCGGGTCACCCAGGCTCAGTTTGCCTGTGGGTAAAATGGGAAAGAACCGATCCCTCACGAGTCCAGCGAAGCTGCCAGAAGGAGCAGTGCTCCAGCGGGGCGCACTTCTGCCCGTCGGACCACCTCGCCGACGCTTCAGATGAGGGAAAGTTTGGGGGCAGATAATTAGGGGGCCAGCGTCCTCGGCCAGGAAGGGACCGAGTCCCGGCTCAGCCCTCGTTACAGAGGGTCAAAAGTCTGAGGTATTGAGCCGGTAAAGCAGCTCAAACTCCGAAGCCGCGGGCTAGGATTCAGGCGCCAATCTTGTGCCTCCGGGGCGGGACCACGGCGGAGGGGCGGGGTTCCGGGGGAGGGGCTGGGTCTGATGTGACTCTAGGAATAGACCACTAACGCAGCCGACCTGCGTGGAGGTTCCATAGTGTAGTGGTTATCACGTCTGCTTTACACGCAGAAGGTCCTGGGTTCGAGCCCCAGTGGAACCAGAGTTAGTAGAAAGCATTCGTTTTTCCTTCTAACATCCATTGAGCGTTCTGGTTAAAAAGACAAAACAAAGTAACTTAAAAAAAATGTTTTTCTTTCTTCTTTTTTTATTTAAAAAATTTTTGACATACTTTTTTCACAACACCTCCTATTCCCTGAGGTCGGGCCGCGAAATAGCCAAGGGTGAAGGCGGCACGGAGCTGTGGTCTCTGCCGGACCCTACCTGACCTCTCCCGGTACTCCCGGGCGCGGCCCTTTCCCTGCAGTTAGGTCAAGCCGGCTCCTCATAAAACCTCCAACTAAAATGTGTCAGTAAAGCAGGTTTATATTTCAGTCAACTTTAAAATACAGAGCAGGGGAACAATATAGTCCTTTGCTTTTCAATATAGCAGTGGGGTTAATGGAATAGACATCCGTCTGCTTAATGAATCCATACACAGTATAGAATAAATGTCAGTCTTCTAGACATCCAGTAAGTGCCTGACTGAATGACCAAACATTTGCCTAGCTGCTTTTGTGCTCCTCTTTTACTATAATTACAGTTTCGTTTATGGGGTGGGGAGAGGTTTTTTTGTTTTGTTTGTTTGTTTTGCTTTGTTTTGCTTTTTTTCTTAATTTTGGGCTTTCTCGTCTTTGACAAAAGGAATAAGGGAAAGGTGTCCGGGGGCCCTGGGTACTGAGGGTGTGGGTCACAGTTGGGTTGGTGATGGCAAAGAACTAAAAGGGGAAGGGAAAGTTGTGTTTTTCTCAGCATTTTTCCACATAGTTTTGTTTATACAGTGTATACATTCCTTTTTGTAACTCTAGAGTACGACATGGGGCTGGGGTTGTGGCTCAGTGGTAGAGTGTTTGCCTAGCACATGTGAGGCACTGGATTTGATTCTCAGCACCCTATAAAAATAAAAAAGGGTATTATGTCCACCTACAACCCCCCCCCCAAAAAATGTAATTTTTTCCAATCAACGTAATTCTCCTTTAAAAACCATCTTAACCATTAGGTGTACAATTTTTATGTACTATTCACATTGGTATGTTAAACCTATTCACATTGTTGTGAAACAGATCTCCAACACTTTTTCACTTTGCAAAACTGAAGCTCTATACCCATCAATCAACCACTCCCTTTTTCCTTCCATCAATTTTTTAGTGGGGGTGGGGAATATGAATCCTGGACTAAGCACACATTCTTACCATTAACCACACCTCTAACTCCCTATCAACCCTATTCTTAATGGCTATGTAATAATGATAGGTAAGTATGGCAGGCACTGTTCTAAGTGTTCTGTTTTGTCTTGCTGTACTGGGTATCAAATCTGGGGTCTTGCATATGCTATAGCAAAGCCCTAGCACTGGACCACCCCTCTAATCCATCTATTCTGAGTACTTTGTGTATATCATCACTCCCCACTGCCACCCATACTGGGAATTGAACCCAGGGGTACTCTACCACTGAGTTATGTCCCAGTCCTTTTTATTTTGAAACAGCATCTCACCAAGCTGCTGAAACTGGCCTAAAACTTGTGATCCTCCTTCCTCAGCCTCCTGAGTAGTAGGATTACAAATGAACACCTCCAGATATTATTCCATTTAAGAAAAAAAAAACTGTATGAATGAGACATTATTATCATCATATGGATGAGAAATTCGCCCTGAGTTCACACCACAACAAATGAAAGAACTGGGATTTGCACCCAGTCTAGCTTGGAAATCCATGTTCTTAACTCTCCCCAGCTTCAATGCCTTTCCTAATTTGCTTAACCAGTCCCCTAACCTTGCACATTTTGATTGTTTTCAAATTTATTATTATAAGTAACACACCATTGCACATCTTTGTGTGTAACTGCCCCCCCACACCAAATTTAGTATTTTCCTGAGTGAATAGTATGAACATGACGCCAAGTTGCTTTATGAGAGGGAAATCTGTGCCATTTTCATACCATTCAAGAAAGTTAGTACTTATTTGGCAGGATATTGCTCAAGGTCACCCACTAGAAGATAATAGCAGAGAATAGATTAAGAGCTGAGTCTTAGAATTCTAGTTTCTATTTCCCTCCATTCCTTCCCTTGCATTTAAAGATAGGATAAAATCAGTATCTTCCTTGTTAAACCAACCTCAGTTGACAGTATTGAGACTGCCTTGTTGAGGCAGGTAACTTTGTGGGTTAACTTGATGGGACTCAGCCAAAACCTAAGAACTAAATGGAATAAGATGCTTAATGAGGCTGGTGCTCAAGTTAATCTCCTACTCCTGGGCAAGCTCCCCACTTCAGTAAGGTAGAGCTGCCGCCAAGGACGAGGGGAAAATGCCACGCAAGATAGAAGGCTTCTTGTTATTACTTCTCTTTGGTTATGAAGGTATGTGTTATTCAACCATTGGCATACTTAATGATACATAATAATACAATTTAATTTATAATATAGTTGATAAATAGAAATACAACCTGAATAATGCAAAAATCACTAATTAACTACACATGTTAATTAAGGTGTTTTAATGAACAACAGTTGTCTTTGTGCGGCTATGATTGTCATTGTGTTGCACTGGCTTGCTTGCTTTTTTTTTTTTTTTTTTTTTTTTTGGTATTAGGAATTGAACCCAGTGGAGCTTTGCCACTGAGCTACGCTACCAGCCCTTTGTATTTTTTATTTTGAGACAGTCTCTCTAAATTACTGAGGCTGGCCTCAAATTTGCCATCTTCCTCTCTCAGCTTTCCAAGTTGCTGAGATTACAGGCATGTGCCACCATGCCCAGCTTGCCACTGGCTCTCTGGTTCTGTGAGGAGCCTTCTAAAATTCAAAGGATGTTTAAAATCCAACAGAAAGAAGAAAGGGTCTCAGAAATTGTATAAAGTAGCTACAAATTATAATAATTAATGAGAAAACATGCTATATTCTATAATAGTTTTAGGAATCAGAGTTAGAGTAATTGTAGAATTTTAATCTTCCAAACTGGTATGCTAGGGTAGAGGAGGATGCTATTAATAATTCTGCTGGGACAACAGGTGTAAACCAGGACTGTCCCGGGCAAATTGGGACGTAAGGTCACCCTAGTTTAAATATGGATTAACATAACACGCCAAGTACCACTGGAATCTAATAAAAAGTATAATCCAACTGAGAGTTCAGAAACCCCAAAGACTCAGTACACTCTGTCATTTTAAAATTTCTAAGTGTAACCCTGGCTGGAGTGATATGCTTGAATAAGAAAAAACTAAAGTCAAGTCTCTAAAATGTCATCCAATTGAACTTTTAAATTCTCTCTCAATCTTAGAAATAATCCTCTCATATCTCTCTCAGTTCTGAAGTATCCATCCCCTCCGAACTCCTTGATTCATTTGGATAATAGAAATTGAACATCTTCTTTGTAGTCATTGTGTATCTGTAAGTTTTATAGGAAATAAATAAAGAGGGCAGAGAGGAGGAACTCCCTCTACTCTGCAAGTAACCTGGTAGACAGACAAGATGAAACACACAAGTAGCATCAGGATTCCTGGTTGACATCATTTTCCTTCCTACTCTTCCACTGTATTTTATTGATAGAGTATCCACTTTCATGAATCCCCAGTCGTGTGACTTTTGTGTATTTAGTCACATTTCTCAGGATTTGAAAAGACTTGAGAAGACATAATGCCAAAGTCATTTTGCAAACCCCAAGATATATTTCTAAGCAGAGATTGTTTTGACCAATTTTCTGTTGTTGGATTTTCCCCCTTGCAATTCAGAGGCAGCAACTTGTTCCAATAACTTTTGATTCCTCGGTACCTAGCATAAAACCCAGGACTTTGTGCGTGCAAGGCAAGCGCTCTACCACTGAGCTACATCCCCTTGTCCCAGTAATTCTTAATGCTTTAAGATGCTTTGGGGATTTTGTTGTTTTTCCTTTACTCCTCGCTCTTTGCTCAACAAGATCTTAGTAGAGTCAAGGCTTAGATCCACATACTCAGGATTCTCAGATATCTACGGGGCTCACCCTTAGATTTCTCCTTTTCATGGTTGACATGGAGATTCATTCATTCATTCGTTTCTCTGTCCATGAACCCAGGGTTGAGTATGTGCTGTGAGGCAAACATTTTGAAAGAAGTTGACATACAGGTCTGATCCTGTTCCTTTCACAGTGCCAAGTCTGACAACCCCGCTCCTTGACCCCCCAAATGGGAAGAAGTCCTCTAAGAGTTTACTAGTGCATTTTAGAATGAGGCCTAGATATCAATAAAATGGGAGATACAAGGATAGCACCCTCTCTCATTCTATAGCTTACTAATTTTATGCATGGTTGGGGAGCTCCAGAAATGACCAGAAAGCGCAGAGATACCATCTGTTCAGGTGGAAGGGAATGTGGTCAGGTGAAAAGCCTTGAGTAACCTAAATGTACTTACCCACCTAATCCAGGCCCTCCATCCTCACACCACCTGGAAGGAAACCAGCCAGCCAAAAATGGCCGTTGTGGCTTGGCAACCTCCTGCATGCTCTACCGTGAGTCAGAGGGATGCTCCAGGAGACAGGAAAAATACAGGACACAATCACTGTACTAAATCAGTTTATAATCCAGATGGAGACATGGCCAACACACATGGGAAAGATGTGTTCCATTGCATAACTGGGAACCTGAAAACAAAGCTTCCTTGTCTAATGTACTCTTTGCCCTTTGTTCTTCTACTGTGGTGGCTCCTTTATGCTGTGAAATGAGGTAAATGGATTGACTTTGCTTTTGCACTGGGGGTTCATTTGGGAATGCACATATCCTCATAGCAAAGTCCCATCTACATCACAGAACTGTCAAGATTCTTTTTATCTTCCGTTGCACATTTTGGATTCTATGCCAATATGATTTTTAAAACATCTATCCTATTAAAATACATTAGTCCATGACTTGGTCATGTTTATTGTATAAAAACAACAACAAAACTGTCCAGCCCCATCTTCCACATGAATGTGTCCCCTTTGCTGGTGTGCCAGCTATCAGGGATTGCAGATTTTTGTGAAAAGCAGATTTATTGAGATGTAACTTGCATACCATTAAAGTCATCCTTTAATAGGGTGCAATTCAATCATTTTTAATATGTTGACAGATTTGTGGCACACACAATCTAATTTTAGAGCATTTTCATCACCCCAAACATTAACCAATCACTCCCCAGTCTCCCCAACTTCCCTCAGCCCTCAGCAACCACAAATCTAGTGTCTCTGTAGATTTGCCTCTTCTGGACATAACATTAAAATGGAATCATGCGACATGTGGTCTTTTTGTCTTTTGCTTAGCATATGTCTTTGAGGCTCATATGTGTTGAAGCATGAACAATAATAGAATTACATATGAATATGCCTTGCTGAAAATAGTAACACATTCACACCAAGAGCAATTGCCTTCTTTCTTCTTCCCAAGAGAAACATTACTGCAACCTATTGTGTTTCTCCTGTGTCTTATTCTTGTTTCTCAAGTAGATTAGGAACTGGTTACACGGTTTTTATCGTTCATGCATTTATGCTTTTCTCCTTGGCTTCACCTGTTGCCATGGGAAAGGATGCTCTGTATTTAGTGATACCCAATCAAAGAAACTAAAATAGTCTATGTGTGTCTCTAACGTATTCTTTTCTCTTGCAAGGGATTTTTGGAGAACCAGGCATGCCTTCCTTGAATTTTCTTGCTGTGGGAACAAGGCTTTGCAACTACATAATCAAAGTCTTTTACTATGTTCCTTTTAAGGCTGATATTTTTTTTTCATTCCAACAATGTTACTTTCTGATATGATAATTGTTATAGTCAAAAAATGCTCTTGCTCTTTAGCTTTTTGTGTGTGTGTGATTAAATCACTTAGGGGGACTGCAGCAGCCATGTCGTTGCTCCCTTGGTGACAGCGTTTCCTGTAAAATACTTGTTGTTCCTTCTTTCTCTGCTCATTTCCATAAGGATCTGGCACCTCAGCGTCCCATGCTGCCTACAGGCAAATGTTTTCTGTGGAGGGGACCCTGGGAGTAAAGAAAGGCAAGAAACCAGCCCCAAATCTGCTGGCACAGGAACTGAGTGTGAAGGCAGGCCTTCTTTTCAGGCCTCTTGCTCTCCACAGGTAGACTGAAGCTGAGTCCCCCCATACACCTGTTTTCCTTTTTGCCTTTGGCTTCATTTCTGCAAAATGTGGAAACTGCTCCAGGACCTACCAATGAACATGGAGGAATACAAAAGTCCCTGAAAGCCATATTGCTAAGTCTTATTTGAACCTTGGGTTTGTTCAACTGTAGCTGATTAGACCCTCTTCAGTGACAGATGTGGCCTCTGAAATTGATTTAGTTATTAAAGCCAGAACATCAGTGATCAACACCCCTCACCTTTGGTCCCCCACCCAAAGACAGTCTTGATCCCTCTTCTCTTTTTTTTTTTGTGGGGGATGGGGGGGCTAGGGATTGAACCTAGGGGTGCTTAACCACTGAGTCACATCCCCAGCCCTGTTTTTTTTATTTTGAGAGAGGGTCTTGCTAAGTTGTTCAGGGCCTTACTAAATTGCTGAGGTTGGCTTTGAAACTTGCGATCCTCCTGCCTCAGCCTCCCAAACCCCTGGATTAGGGAGCCATTGGGATTACAGGCATGTGCCACCACCCCTAGCCATGCCCAGCATCTCTTGAGGATCAGCTAGAGCAGAGTACTTCCTGAATTTACAACCCCCAAGTCAACCAGATGCTAATTGCTCATGTACTCTGCATTTGTTGATGACCAACTAAGGGACTGAGGTTATGCGCTTATGTTGACATTAACTCTGAAGAGCACAGAGCACCACCCTGCCTTTCTGGGCTTCCCCGTGAGCTCCAAAAGCTTGTATCTAGCTGTCCGCTCAATCTTAACATATGGGTGTCCCTTAGGCCTCTCAGATTTACTGTGTCCCAAATGCAGCATCCTCTACCCCATCCTCCCCAAATCCCCGTCCCTCCTGGAATATCCTCCCCTTTAGTAAACTGCATCTCTATGGTCCCATTGCTCAGGCCTCAAGCTTCTCTTTCACACAGCACATACAATCTGTCACCGAATCCTATTGGCACAATGTTCTAAATACAGTCAGCAACCGGCCACCTCTTAACACCTCTGTTGCCACTACCCTGGGTCAACTCTGGCCTGGAGGACTGTATTTCCCTCACAACTGGTCTTGTTTCTATCCTTAACCCAACCAGCCTGGTCTACAATGTGGTGCTAAAGGAAGCCTTTGAACCCAGAGCCAGTCATGTCGCTCCTCTCCCTGGCTCCCTCCAATGTCTCACTCAGGCTAAATGCCTAAGTCCTCCGTCACATGGCCCGCACTGCCTGCCCCCTCCTTGGCTCTTCCCTGAACTCATCTCCTCAAACTTTCTATGCTCTGGTTTCAACCTCATGATCTCCCCGTTCTTTCTAGAACATGCCAAACACACATCCACCTCAAAGGCATTGCACTTGCTCTCCCTCTGTACCGAATGCTTTGCCCATAGGCATCCCACTTTTTCGGGTCTTTGCTCCAACATCACCTTTCAGTGAGGACTTCTCTAAGTCAAAAAGGGCCAGCCCCTGTCCCTCCACTTCCCTGCTTGAGTTTTCTCCATAGCAGTCATCATTTTTGCACATGCTATATATTTTATTTGTTGGTCCCATTCATTAATCCATCCCCTCCAACACACACACACACTGAGGCAGGTGCTCTATGAATACAGGCGTTTTTTCCTCTTCCATTCTACTATCTTCCTGGGCCTGGAATATAGCAGACACTCAATAAATATTAGCTGAATGAATGAATGCTTTGGAGCAGATCATTATCAGTTATCTTTTATATCAAATTCTATAAACCTACAGGGGCTTATACAAACCTGTGAACCAGATGCAAACAAAGGCCAGAGCAAGGGCTGAGTTGGGGGACAGGAAAGGAGATAAGCAGGCAGAGAAGTTGCTGGGGACAGAGGGAATTTGAAGCAAAAAAAAAAAAAAAATTCTGTCAGGCATGGTGGTGCACGCCTATAATCCCAGCGGCTCCGGAGGCTGAGGCAGGAGGATCGCAGATTCAAAGCCAGCCTCAGCAAAAGTGAGGCACTAAGCAACTCAGTGACTCTAAATAAAATACAAAATAGGGCTGGGGATGTGATTCAATGGTCAAGTGCCCCTGAATTCAATCCCCAGGACCAAAAAAAATAATAATAATAATAATTCTATGAACAAGGGAATAAAGTACAGAGTGCAGAAGATAAGTTTGGAGGTGTGTTTTTATGTTCATTTTAGGGATGAAGAAATGGAGAGATACTACCGAATATCAGAGGTGGCACTCACACCTGGGCAGAGTGACCCACCAAAGAGTGAGCAGGAAGAATTTCATTATGTCACATTGGCAGCAAGGAGGATGGATGAGGCAGCAACTGTTGTTAGCAGCAAGAGTATCCAGGGGAGCCAGGTGTGGTGGTACACACCTGTAACCCCAGGGGTTCCCTGTGGCTTGGGAGGCTGAGGCAGGAAATTACAAGTTCAAAGCCAGCCTCAGCAACTTAGCAAGGTCTTAAGCAACTTAGCAAGATTATGTCTGAAAATAAAATATAAAAAGGGCTGGGGATGTGCTCCACAGTTAAGTGCCCCCTGGGTTTAATGCCCAGTACCAAAAAAAAAAAAGTACCCAGGGGAGGGGGCAGCCTTAAAAAAGCAGGAAGTGGAATGAAGGGGACAGAAAACCCTCAGTAGCCATTGGATATGGGAGTTTAGGAGGCTAGGACAAAACCCAGGTCTCTGAATAGGGTGTAGGTGGAGCTCATCAGCAGGATAAGAAATGGTGAAAGAACAATCTGAAGAAGGAGATATGTACGTTCAATTAAAAAAAAATCCAGCCAGGCGCAGTGGTGGCACATGCCTGTAATCCCAGCGGCTCAGGAGGCTGGGGCAGGAAGATTGCGAGTTCAAAACCAGCCTCAGCAATTTAGCAAGGCCCTAAACAACTTAGTGAGACTCTGTCTCTAAATAAAATACAAAAATGGGCTGGGGATGTGGTTCAGTGGTCAAGTGCCCCTGGGTTCAATCCCTGGTACCCACAAAACAAAACAAAAAATCCTTCTCCACTGGGCACAGTGTGCATGCCTGTGATCCCAGCAATTCAGGACGCTGAAGCAGGAGGATCACAAGTTGGAGGCCGTCGGCAAGGCCCTCAGCAATTGGCAAGACCCTGTCTCGAAATAAAAGGGCTGGGGATGTATCTCAGTGGTAAAGCATACCTGAGTTCAATCCCCAGAACAACAACAACAAATCCTCATTGTATAACATAAACACAAACAAGCACATTTAAATGTACAGCTCAGTGAATTTTCACTACTGAGCACACCCATGGAACAAGCATCCAGGTCAAGTAACAGATCTTGACTAACCCCCCAGTGAGCTTCCTACCAACCACTGCCTGCCCCAAGTGCAACCAGTATCCTAATATCTAATGGCATGGATTATTTTTGTCTGTTCTTATACTTTTTTAAAAATATACATTTTTTTTAGTTGTCAATGGACATTTATTTTATTTATTTATAGATAGTGTTAAGGATCAAACCCAGTGCCTCACACTGAGCGAGTGCTGTACCACTGAGCTACAAGCCTGGCCCCTGTTCTTATACTTTTAAAAATAGATTCACATGGTATATCTGCTTCAGCATCTGACTTCTCACTCAAGTGTGAGATGTATCCATATTGTGTCATGTAGTTACAGAGTATCAATTTTCATTGTAGTATAGTATTCCATTGTATGACTATGCCATGATGTATTCACTCTACTCTTGATGGACATATGAGTTTTTCCAGTGTGGGGTATTACAAATAACTGCTACAAATCATCTCGTACATGCTTTTGATTTTCTGGAGAATACATGTATGCATTTCTGGTGGGTAACCAGTTAGGAGCTGAATCACTGGGATATAGGGCACATATATGTTCAGCTTTAAATTGCCAAACTGAGCTGGGTGTGGTGGTGCATGCCTGTAATCCCAGTGGCTCAGGATGCTGAGGCAGGAAGATTGTGAGTTCAAAGCCAGCCTCAGCAACTTATCAAAGCCCTAAGTAACTCAGTGAGACCCTGTCTCTAATAAAATATAAAAAAGGGCTGAGGCTATAACTCAGTGGTTAAGTGCCCCTGGGTTCAACCCCCATTACCTAAATAAATAGCCAAACTGTTATCCAAAGAGGTTAAACCACCTCATGCCCCCAACAGCAACATATGAGAGTTTGGGTTACTCTCTGACCTTCCTTGCCAACACTTGGATGGGTCCAGTTTTAGAGAGCAAAGGACATCTACAGGGAGTTACCCAATCAGTCGTTCAACGCAAGAGTATGAACTGAATTTAGCACCATTTATGGGTGGGTGGACTAAGTCAAGCTCTCAATGGAAGCTGAGGAGGTTTATCCAGAGAGTAGAAACAAAATGGAAACGTGAGGCACTGACAGCACCCAACACAGCAGTGTGAAGACAGAAGGTCAGTGTTGGGAAGAATTCATGGGATTTGAAAATAAGTTATTGGTAACTTCTTTTGCCAGCACAGAGCTTCGTACCACAGACCTGTTCTGTTTAGTCAGTTGTAACACAGTATGTAAACTAGATGATTTATAACAATAGAAATGTATTCCTCAGAGTTCTGGAGGCTGGAACGTCCAAGGCACCAGCAGATTTCATGTCTGGTGAGGGCCTGCTTTCTGGTTCATAGGTGATACCTTCTCACTGTGTCCTCACATGGTAGAAGGGGCAAGCTAGCTCTCTGGGAACTCTTTTACAAGAGCAGTAATGCCATTCATGAGGATAGAGCCCAATTACTTCCCAAAGGCTCTGCCTTCTAATGCTCTCCCATTGATAAATAGGTTTCAACATGTGAATTTGGGAAGGTCACAAACTTCCAGACCATAGCAAGTACTAAGGCAGACTTCCTCCAAGATGGCTCTCCCTAACCTTCAATGCTACCAGGCAGGGTCAATTTGACCCATAGTAGGTGAATAACCAGTGGAACAAGGGCCTAGGAGAGACAGGAGAGTGCTCGCTGCAGGTGTGGCTGGCCCTGAATCTTCCTTGACTCCCAATCGCAGCCTGTGCATGACATGAAATGTCACTTTGCGAGTTGTTCAGTGATCTTCTCCACATTCCCAAGCCCCTTGTCAGCACAGTGAGGCTTCCATGTCAGAAGGCTCATGCCCTACTCCAGTGCCCGACTCAGAGTGGACACACCAAAGTGGTCACAGAATGGGTAAAAATGTATTTTTTCAATGAAGGCTTTTATCATTGTGATGGAAGAGATGAGACATTCCTTTACTCACAATCTGAAAGCTTTTTGTAGAAATCAGATTCACTTTTTAAATAGCCAAGTAGTTAAAGGGAGGACTTTTAGTTCCCATTTTCTACACTCAGGTTTTGTCTGACATTTTTATAATAGGTACATGTTGTTTTTATAATCAGAAAAGAAATAAAGGAAATTGGTCAAAAATGGGAAATGGAGCTTTGGTGCTAACCCAGAGAAAATTATTTTTTCCTCAGTCATTGTAAGGTTATAGCCGAGACTCCCTATAACAAAGATAGATCAATAAGAGAAAAGCATACAAATTTATTTACTGAGTTTGATATGGCACAGGAGTGGTCAGACCCAGGGCGAGGAGTGCAGCAGTGGTAGAGCACTTGCCTAGCATACTCAAGACTCTGAGGACCATTCTCAGAAATACAAAAAAAGACCCAGTGGCGCACACCTATAATCCCAGCAGCTCAGGAGGCTGAGGCAGGAGGGTCATGAGTTCAAAACCAGCCTCAGCCACTTAGTGAGGCCCTAAGCAACTTAGCAAGACCCTTTCTCAAAATAAAAAATTAAAAGGGCTGGGGATGTGGCTCAGTGGTTAAACATCTCTGGGTTTAATCCCTGGTACCAAAAAAAAAAAAGAAAGAAAAGAAATAGGGAAGTCTGTGTATTTGAACAGTCATGCATGAACAGTCATGCAGAAGTATAATTAGAAAACAAAAAGATATAATGGTAATAAATTGGGGGGAACTTAGCAAGGACTATTCAGATTCTTCTTGGTATCCCCATTTGTGACATTACTTCCTTCTGGGTACAGGGCAGAACACCTGTCAGATGATGACCTTCCTAGGACTTATGGCCTGCTTCAGAGAAGAAGGGGCAAGGCGAATTATAGTCCCTATAGCCCACTTCAGGGGAAAAAGGTGTGAGAATTTCTGTGACTCACTTCAGGAGCAAAGGGGCAGGAGAAGATCAATGGGACCTTCCCGCTTCTATAGTTTTCTCAATTTCCTTCAGCTTACTCAATCTACCAAGGGATCATACTTGTGGGTAGTGTTTCCTGAGCCCCTTCGGAGTGTTAAATGAGCACTGTCCAATGGAACTTTCTGTGACGATGAAAATGTTCTGCCTCTGTGCTGTCCAGTACAGTAGCCCATATGGCTGTTAGTCACTTGAAATATGGGTAGTTCAATTAAGGAATTGAATTTTTTTATTTTTTATTTTTTTAGTTGTAGATGGACACAATACCTTTATTTTATTTTTATGTGGTACTGAGGATTGAACCCAGTGCCTCATACATGCTAGGCAAGCGCTCTACCACAAAGCTATAACCCCAGTCCAAGGAATTGAATTTTTAATTTTGTTAATTAAAATTAATTGTTACTGGATTTTGTTTTTGATTTTTTTTTTTTTTTTTTGGCAACTAGGGATTGAACCCAGGGATGCTTTCCCACTGACCCACATCTCTAGCCCTTTCAATATTTTTAGTTTTGAGACAGAATCTCACTAAATCGCTGAGGCTGGCCTCAAACTTGCAATCCTCCTGCTTCAGCCTCCAGAGTCTCTGGGATTACAGGTATGCACCACCTCACCCTGGCAATTTGAATTACTTTAAATTCCAATGCCCACATGGAAATAGTTGCTACTGCAGTGGACAGTACAGCTTTAATCAGTTTATGCTAATATACACAAACTCTTTTCCTACTTAATTGTATACTCGTTCTCTTTATTTGTACTCCAGGGATGATAGTTTATATGTTAGTTTTACGTTAAATTTTATACCCTTTCAATTTTCCCACATTGTTATACAGTATCTATACTTCAATCGTGGCTTGACATTCCTTGTCAATTGTAGAAAAACTTAAAAAAGAATTTCCAAACAATGTCCCAATCCTAAATAATCTCAATGTGACATGGTGAGGGAACTGGGTATCAACTCCTGAGTAGTATATTAGGCAGACACCAGGAATGAGGAGGAGGAGGAGGAGGATGAAAACCTAATAAGAGAAAACCTCATGCTGTTACTGTTAAGTGGAAAAGGAAAGCAAGATACAACATTGTTTAGAGAGCGGCTTGTCAAATATGTTAAAAAAAATACACATGAAAGGGCTGGGGAGCTCAGTGGTAGAGCACCTGCTTAGCATGCATGAAGCCCTGGGTTCAATCCCCAGCACAAAAGAAAAAGGAGAAAAGAAAAATGACTGGGAAGATTTACACTAAACATTGTTGCCTTTAGTGAAGAGAAATATAGATGATCTCCCCTCCCCTGCCTGGTTATATTAATATATTTTCCAAAATTCCATAATGAACAAAAATAGTGATTAGCATTCTGTTCTGTTTTACTTTACTGTCCCTAGTTTCTCAGCATCTATGAATGTTTTTCCTGGCCGATAGGTACTTAGCTTGACTTCTTCTAGAAGGAGCTTTGATAACCTTCACATGACTCTTTTCATTTCACATCTATGTAATGAATGATATTGTCAAATTGCTTTTTCTTTTCTTAATTTCATTTTTCCTGTCTTATTCTTTCACTCAGCCACACTGGGATTGTCATCTACAGAGGTATGTCATAGTTAGAAGACTGGAATTTACATGGACATTGCTTTTGAGGTCCCCAGTGACCCATTACTGGAGATTAAACCCAGGGGAACTTACCTCTGAACTACCTCCCCAGCCCTTTTTATTTCTTATCTTGAGACAACATCTCCCTAATTACTGAGGCTGGCTTCAAACTTGAGATCCTCCTGCCGTGGCCTCCTGAGTTGCTGGGATTATAGACATGTGCCACTGAACCCAGCCTGCTTTCTAAATTTTCTTAGAGAAGATTAATATATAGGACTATCACATTATCCCCCTCTGGTGCTGGGGATGGGCCCAGGGTCTTACACATGCTAATGCAAGAGCTCTACCACTGAGCCACATCCCCAGCAAGATTGGTGTTTTAATGAGAGAATAACAGTAAACCAGATCTTAAATCAGAATGCCCAATTTTTAATCTTAGTGCTTTTATGTGTTTTAATTGTGGGGCTGGGAGTTGATCCCAGGGCCTCCCACATGCTATGCAAACACTCTACCACTGAGCTACATTCCCAAACCAAATCCAGTACCTTTAAAAATTGGATCCCTAGATAGGAACCTACAGGATATGTAAAAAGTCCAACTTTGTATTGGGGCTCCCCAAGCCCTCAGAGGACATGTCTGAGAGATTATTAGCTGGTCACCCATGGTTGCAGACATTTGCTTATTTAAAATCAAAGATGAGTGGCAACTGTATGTATTCAGGCTGGTAACAATTTTGCCACTGTAACAAAACACTCACAGACAATATGTAAGGAAAGAACATGATCTTTGAAAATAAGCTGTCCATGGGCACTGACCACAGTTGCCTTTGCTTGTGACTTTTCTAACTTCCTGTCCCTCTGGCTGCCTGCAGGATGACGGTGAGGACCCCTGGTACCACAAAGCATGCAAGTGTGATTGCCAAGGAGGAACAAATTCTCTGTGGAATGCAGGCTCTACCTTAGATTGCATACCAGGTGAGTGGCCCTCTTCTTGGTTCGCCATATTGGAATAGTCCTCAAAAACACCCTATTGCTTCTTTCAGTCTGGCTAAATTATTTCCCTCCCAGCAACACCCTGCTCTAGGTTCTTTTTTTTTTTTTTTTTTTTTTTTGGTACCAGGGATTGAACTTGAACTCAGGCATTCAACCACTGAGCAACATCCCCAAGTCCTATTTTCTATTTTATTTAGAGACAGGGTCTCAATGAGTTGCTTAGCACCTCACTTTTGCTGAGGCTGGCTTTGAACTCTGGATCCTCTTGCCTCAGCCTGGGGTACTGGGATTACAGGCATGTGCCACTGGTTCTTTCCAGCGCTTTACACTGGCCACTGTTCCAACAGACTACACTGATGTCATTGTCCAACAACAACTTCCTGGATCTCTACCTGGGACCTAACTTTCAATGAAATTGATTAATGAAACTGACTGAAAATAAATCCATGGTAGGGAGCATGGGATTTTGAGAAGAGTACAAGGCTTTAGGAGTAGAAAGGTCAGAACTGGAATCCTGACCACATCACTTCAGAACTCTGGGACTGCCACTTGGTACTTTTTCTGTGGAATGGAGGGGAGAACACTGTGCCTGGATATTCAGTGCTTACCAAAACAACCATGTGCTGCTTCCCTCACATTTTCCAGCCTCCTGGTAGCCAGGTGGTACCACATGAGTAGTGGCAGCCAAGGTGAGCAGGCCACTTCTCCAATGAGGCATCACAAGGCTAGCATTCAACTCTCTGGCTCTCCCTTTCCCTGCCATGAAAACAACTGTTGAGATAGTGGGGTTTTTTGTTTGTTTGTTTGTTTGTTTGTTTCAGCCTGGTCCCTGGATGAGTAAGTAGAGCAGAATCCCCTGCCTACCCACAATAGATGTCACCTAAGTGAAAAATGCACCTGTTTATGTGAAGCCTCTGAAATTTCTGGGACAATTTGCTCTGTACCTAATGTAGCCTATCCTAATATGAATGCCTTTCTCTAAGACAGAGGTCAGCGTACTTTGTCCACAAAGGACCAAATAGTAAATGTTTGTGGCTTTGTGGGTCAAATGGTCTCTTTCTGAAGTATTCAATTCTGCCATTATAGTTTGGAAGCAGCCATATACAATATGTAAATGTATGAACATGGCTGTGTTTCAGTCAAAACTTTATTTGTAAAACAGGCAGTGAGGTAGGTGTATAGCTCAATGGTGGAGCACTTGGCTAGCATGTGCAAGGCCCTGGTTCCATCCCCAGCACCACAGAAAAACAAAACGGTGAGCCAGATTTGGCTCAAGGGACCTAGTTTGCTGACCCTTGCTCTTAGGGGTTGTTGTAAAGAATAAATGAGGCATCTCAGGATCCTGGGTTGCATTTGGCAAACAACTTTGTGTGTGATGGCATGTGTGGGAGCTGGGACTTGGGCACGCTAGACAAGTACTCTACCACTGAGACAGATCCTTCAGCCAAGTTATAGCCTTTAATAAAAGTCTGTCCTTCCTCTCTTTCTCCCCACTTCCCCACCTTCTGCCTCCATGGAAAGGTGCTCATGCTCTGAAGAAGAATTGAGCAAACTTTCAGAGGCTTGAGCAGTTCCAGCGAATATTTCCATGGCTGGAGGACCTATTTTTCACCTATTTTACATGAAACTGGTCTTGCCACCATCTGCAGTTAGGACATTGCTCTGCAACCTCATTCACTTTACATAAATGCCGGAGTAGCTCCACTCATTGTCTGTGAGCCTCTTCTCATTATTTCATTAAATTTGCATTAAAATAGTGAATCGCAGAGCAGGAGGGATTGGGTACAATGACTTCTATTGCCCCCCTTTTCCTATTTACTAAAAGGAATAGGAAGTGGATTCCTAACTCCTTTGTTGCCCAGGAGAAGACTGGGGCCCTGAGAGGAAAGCAGGCAGGCTGTTTAGCTCATGGGCTTTTCCTATGGGAGGTCCTATTGTGCTCCCTGGCGGAAACTCCTGCAGTCAGTAAATGTTGGTGTAATTGAAGGGCCCTCCTTAATAATCCATTTCTAAATCAATTTAAACCTCTTTCATCATGTGCCTATTAGGTGCAAGGCACTATTAAAAAGACAGAAATGAAGGTCTTGACTCCACCTTGGAGAGAAGGAAATATTTCAGTGGAAAGAAATATTTTTTTCACTAGAGACATGAGACCTACTGAAATTCCACTTCAAGAAAGTTCTAAGAAGAAATTGGAAAGAGATCATTTATGTGGATTGGCTGCACTGACCATCGAAACTGTAAAACAGATGGGCCTAATGTTAGAGGAATATAAAGAGAACCCTGGTCCCCCAAGCTGTTTCCCCTGCACAGTTGACTTGAACTTGAAGTTCTAAAACAAGAAATATTTTAGCTTAAGTGCTCTGTCCCACTGTTTGTTTTTTCTTTTCTTTCTTTGTGTTGGTGGGAATGGCAGCCATGGCTTCATGCATGCTAGACAAGTGCCCTACCACTGAGACACATCCCCAGCCCTTATTTTTGTTTTTTTCTAATAGCAAAGGTATTTTCAGGGAGGAAAAACAAAACAAAAACAAAAAAAAAAAAAACCACAGTCTCAGTGTTAAGTGGTTGATTCTTTGTGTTAATTGGTTCTTTCATGAATGAGATGATTCAGGGTACCAGGACTAGCCACGGCTTCCAGAAGTTACTTGCCCATCCATGCCTCAGATTCTCATCGGAGTATCAAGAATTCTGCTTGGTCTCTCTGGATCCTGAGACAGAGTGCTTCCACCAGGGACGGCCTTAAGACAGATGAAGAACCTAGAAAGCAGAGAAGGACAGGGGGTCACTCAGACCTTGCGGGGGTGGAAGACACAGGTGCACACTGGTTGTTAATGCCTAGGGGCCCCACACATGGAGCAGAAGGCCAGGTGCATTATGGCCGCCTAAGCTTCAGCTAAAGCTATTAAAAAGGTTAACACTGCCTTTTCCACAGTTGAGCCAAGATTACCCTGGCCCTGTGAGAGTGGGGTATAGGGTAGGGAAGGTATTCAAAAGTATAAGAATTCCAGTGGTTTGCTAACACTTTAATTCTAGATTTTATATTCTATAATATATTCAAGCATATAATCTGTTCTATAAATATTCAGTATATTTTATTATTCTATATTCTACTATATTGTCACATATATTCATGTCTAACATATAGACACAATAATATTCACAGCTCTCTGGAATCTCTTCCCAAGAATATCCCTGAACTTTTTTTTGTTGTTGTTCATTTGTTTTGTTCCATTTTTGTTTTTTTCTGGCACTGGGAAAGGAACTCTGGTGTGCCATTGCACCACTTAGCCATGCTCCAGTTCTCTTTTTTTTTAATTTAGAGACAACAGGGTCTCACTAGGTTGCCCAGGCTGGCCTTGAACTTGCAATCTTCTTGCCTCAGACTCCAGAGTAGCTGGGATGACAGATGTGAACTACCACACCCAGGTGGCCTCTGCATTTCTTTAGGTTAACTCCCCACCACCCTGGGGTCCTGGGGATGGAATCCGGGGCCTCCTGCATCTAGGCAAGAGCTCTACCACTGAGTACATCCCCAGCCCTAAACATATATAAATATATATATATAAATATATATATATATATATATATATATATATTTTTTTTTTTTTTTGGTACTAGGGATTGAACCCAGGGACGCTTAACCACTGAGGTACTTTTTAATATTTTATTTAGAGACAAGGTCTCACTGAGTTGCTTAGGGCCTTGCTAAATTGCTGAGGCTGGCTTTGAACTTGCCATCCTCCTGCCTCAGCCTCCTGAGCCACTGGAATTACAGGTGTGTGCCACCATGCCCGGCCCTAAACATTCTTTTTAAGCATGTCTGGCCATCATGCCTACAAACCCAGAAAGCATCAGCTGAATAAAACAGACCAATACATTAAGTAGACATAGCCTGGATTACCAACACACTACAAACATACATTTTCCATCTAATTATCAAGAGTCACTTGAGCCACAGAAGATACGGGTTTTTCCTTATGAGTGAAATGAATATAGAAACAGTTTAATAACTGTAACAACAAAGTTCCATTGGGTGAAAAATTTGGGAAAGTTACCTTCACTGTGTCTGATAAGGATCTCCTTAATGCCTTTGGCAACATTATTTATGCTGCTTTCTAGCTTATACTCAATTTACAGTTGCTTTTTGATTAGGCCAGAGGGAGTTCTCTGGGCTGCAGTCTATTTCTACTTCCTGTCTGAGTTCTCTGCTTCCTGCATCTGCCATTTTCTCTTCTTATCCCCAGCGGTCACCTAAGATGAGGAGACTATATCTGTTTATCCCTTGGTCCATCCATCTGATCAGATTATGTCGAATGCCTAGTGCATTCAGGCATTCTACTTGGCTCAGAGGATAGGATGGTGAGCAAAACAGACATGGAAAAAAATCACAAGGAGCCATATGTGACAGGTATTACAGGGAGGCAGCACCCAAAGCCCCTTAATCAGTTCAGGGTGGGCAGGGGAAGTGGGTAGAGATCTGAAGGAGGGGAAGGTAGCAGGAAGGGGACAGAAAGCCTTAGGGGAAGGTTCCAGACCCCTCAGGTAGACCTGAAGGATGCTCAACCAGGAGGGCAGAGAAAGAAGAGAGGGGTCTAGAGGAATCAGGAAATGTCACAATCATACAACTGATGTGCAACGTGTTTCATAGCACACAGAGCATGAGAAATGTCATACTTTGTTTTTCTAAGTGAAAATAAATCCAGTTTCAGTCCTCCCTTGTTATGGCCTGTGAGGAGTTGAAACACAGGTCTTTTACCACTGAGCCACATCCTTTTTATTTTTGGAGACAGGGTCTTGCTAAGTTGCTGAGGCTGGCTTTGAACTTGTGATCCTCCTGCCTCAGCCTCCTGAGTTGCTGGGATTACAGGCGTGTGCCACTGCAACTGACTAAAGACAGGTCTTTTGAAGGTTCTTTTTCTTCCCTTTGGACTCCTTGAAACCACACAAGCTTGTGAGGGCTGCCTGGGGGCAGGGCATGGGTTTGGACTGGGTGGCAGGATCATGGCCTGGCCCTAGGCCCCATTGTGGGGCAGTGGTGACTACTTTTCCTCTTGAGCCAAGCATCCTGAGAATCCCCAGATGGTTTCCTAAGGTCTCCCAGAGCTCAGGGCTCCCAGACCCCTCCCTGATCCTGTTTCTCAGGGGAACCACATCCCCACTGAGCTTAGTCTACCACCATGCCCCTACTACCTTAACTGGGGGCTGTCACCTTCTCCTCTGGGAAGATCAGTTAATTCCCATTCAGGCTAGATCGTTCAACTCCATAAGCCTGAGAGATGCTGTCAACTAGGGGTGGGGGATGATGTGGGCCAGAGTAGGGCAGAGCAGTATTTGAGTTCCTCCCTGGCGAGTCTTTGCCAGAAAAGCCCCAAACTCAGGGAGATATCAATAAAACCTCACAAATGCACCCTATCACACTAATATTACCTGCTACCTTTTTTTGTTCATTTGTTTTGCAGTGTTTGGGATTGAACCTGGGACCTCATGCATGCTAGACAAGCACTCTACCATTGAGCCACATTCCTAGCCCCTTATTTGTTACTTTTTGGTCAGGCATGGTACTCTACAAACTCTATAGCCTCTAAACATTATTTCACTTAATATTTAGCAGCTGTATAAAGGTGATATTACTACAGTGGCATTTTGCAGATGAGCAAACCGAGACCCAGAGGGGGTTAAGTACTATACTCACACTGAGGAAGAGTGGGATTCAATCCTGGTCCTCACTGGCCCTAAACAGGCCTTCTTGACCTCGAATGCCTATTACAATCACCTGTAGCTTTGTCCTGATTGCCTCTCCAACCCCAGCTGCTCAGATCATTCCGTGGTGCAGCCCAGGCCAAGCACCAGTGGCCTAGTCTCTGCCTTGTACCCTGGAGGTGTCAAGGACTGAGACTTGGAGCACCACACAGGAGGTTGGACAATGAAGGACTGTCTGTTATGGATATATGAGACACCAAACTTCTTTGGGTCGTCTGGATGGAAATAATTCCTTGGAAAATCTTCAGGGATCAGTGGACTGAGACTTGGGACCTGGGAATAAGGTATAGGTTCACAGAGGCCAGCTGAAGCCACGGTGATGATAAAACTGTCACCTGCCCTGGAGAGTGAGTGCAGGATCCACGACTGGACAAACATGTTTTTAGATCACAAAGTGAATGTACAGAATCACAGCTGCTAGACAAGCTTCCCAGGTCTCCAAGGATACTGCCGCTGGCAGGGTCCCCTGTGAGTCTAGAGTCCACTCCTAATCATTAGATGTGGGAAATGTGGCAGACCAGAGTTGTGAGGGAGAAAAGGAGAAAGAGCAATGCCAGGCATAAGGTGGTGATCGGGAGGGATGGTGACAAGTTTTTCCTCCCCTTTCTGCCTCCTTTCTCACAGCGGGTGGCCCCGAGTCAAAAAAAAAAAAAAAAGTTCCATCATCAAATGCTACAAATGCCAAAGATGAAGGGACCTTAGAGACATCTACAGTTAGAATTTTATAGATTAGAAAAACTGAGGTTAAGTAATGGTCAAGGGCCCAACTGGGGCCCTGCTTTCTGATGCTTAGGACTTGCCTCTGCTTTCAGGAGGCTCAAGCCTGTCTTTCAGGTTGGAGGGGAGTTGCAGGGCGGGGGCGGCTGGAAGAGCGTGGGAGCCCATGGGCGCTCAGTCCTCTGAACCTGCCAGCCCACAAAATGCCTTCTCTGGCAGGCTAAGGTTTTCAAAGTGCACTTTGAAAGTGTACTTGTTAAAAATTCTAGGCTCTGGGGATGGAATCCTAGAAACTGCATTCCTAACAAGCTCCCCTGATGATTCTTCTGCGCAAGGCATGATTGAGTGGCCCATAAAAGCACTGCTCTTCTCTCTCTCAGGAATTGACATTATTTTAATAGACTCCCAAAGTCTTGGATACTTGATAAACTACAAATGCTGTCCCCTCACCCCCCGCCCCTCTGAGCTGTAGATGCTGGTGGAAGTTGGGCCTATTCCTTTGGTGCATTAGGGCAGAAAGGAAGTGGAGGAGGCCAGAGCTGACCTGTCTTCAGTGCTGGGGGCAGGACATGACCCTCTTGGCAGGCTCTCTGGAGCCTTAGGATGGCACTCAAGCTTTTGCATGTTCCAGTCAGTTTTCCTGACTGTTGAAAATTGTCTAGAAAGACTTCAGCTCTCCATTTTACTGATACAGATGATGATGCCCCAATAAATATATCAACATTTTTTTTTCTGGTACTAAGGATTGAACTCTATTAGAGTTGCTATTCTACTAAGCTACACCCCCAGTCCCTTTTACTTTTTGAGACAGGGTCTTACTAAGTTGCTGAGGCTGACCTCGAACCTGCGATCCTTCTGCCTCAAACTCCCAAGTCACTGGGGTTACCAGCATGCACCACTGCACCTGGCTACCTCTTCAACTTGAACTCAAATATACACATGGAAGAAATTTTTTTTTTTTTGCCTTATTTGGAGTTTACCATTCACAATCAGAAAATTAGGCAAATGTATTTATATAAGTTTATCCTTTGTTTTCTATAGCAATTCAGTTAGATATTGGGTTTAGTTACAAGTTAAAGACCCCCAAAAGAGCAGCTATTGAATTAGTTTTGACTCACATGACAGAAAAACTATGGGATAGAGAGTTGCCTAAGAATATCAGGGCTGAGGGCTCTGTAGTTCTTTGGGCCTTATTCCATGGGAGGAGATGGCTACCGTTAGACACCAGCTACAGGTCCTCCTTCAGTCTAGGCAACTGGGAGAAGGAAGGGGCAAACAAAACTTGACCGGAAATCCCTAGCACACATTCTTTTACATCTCACTGGTCAGAAATTATGTCATGTGGTTACTTCTAACTACAAGAAAGCCTTTAGCTGGCCACATTGCTGTCACCAGTAAAATTAGGTCTTTTAAGTCAAAAGGAAAGGGAAAATGGAGGTTGGGTGGGCAATTGGCAGTCTCTGATCAGGTAACCCAACACCGTTATCAATACGGGGAAACAGCAAACAGCATATAGCCCAATTTGGGCTATTTCCATTTGGTAAAAGCAGGCTCTTTCAGCTGATCCTTACTCAACCGTCACTCGGCATTTTTTTTTTTTTTTTTTTTTTTTTTTTTTTTTGCATTAGACTGGTGAGAAAACTGCAATTTACAAGTGGGAAGTCAGTCTCAATATATAATTGCCTTTCTTGCTGGCTCACCATTGTTTCATTCCTATAATTGGCATCATCTGCTGCCCAAGAACAATTAGAGACCCTGATGTCATCATGCAGCATGGCTAAACCTGAGCACTAATGAAGGAACTAAAGATGTCTGACATTTAAATATGCTATTTCACTGAGTACCTCTTGGTGTTTAGGTCTCCAAGTTGGTGGAGGAGGTGAAGTTTTTCTCAAATCCCCCTCCCCCTATGAGGTTGCCATAGAACCACTTCCTTCTGCTTTTATGAATGTTGTCTCTATGGCAATCCCTTTACTTCATCCTTCATGCTCTTCCTACATGAGCAGTGAATAGTTGAAGGCCCAGCTCTACCCTCTGTGAACCACCTTGCTGACAAGTAAAGCATTCTCCATTTCCAAAGTGCAAAAAAGATGGGTTTGCTTTGTTACTTCACTCATATGAGTACTGAGATGTGGTGGTGGTGGGGCTTGCTTTTATTTTTTCCTTTTGAGATGGGGGTCTTGTTATGTTGCCCAGTCTGGTCTTGAACTCTTGGGCTTAAGTGATCCTGCCACTTCACTTTCCAAGCAACTGGGGCTTCAGGTGTGTACTACTGTGCCCAGCTAGAGGTATGGATGTTTGAATTGAATGTGCATTGTTTTTCCTTCTCAGAATGCCCATATCACAAGCCTCTGGGTTTTGAGTCAGGGGAGGTCACACCAGACCAGATCACCTGCTCCAATCCAGAGCAGTATGTGGGCTGGTATTCCTCATGGACTGCAAACAAGGCTCGGCTCAACAGTCAAGGCTTTGGGTAAGTAGGGCAGTCCCAGGTGGTCTTGTTGTGTTTTTCCCATATGCTTTGAAAAAAAAAGTAGGTTTCTCTAATAAATGAATAGCACAGAATGCAGTTATTTATTCAACAAATACTGACTGAGTACCTTCCACATGCCAAGGATTGTGGGTATAGCAGTGGACAGGGTGGATGAGATCTTGGCCTTCAGGAGGCACACAGTTGAGAGGAGCACACAGACTGTAAGCACATCACAACCGATTATTCAGTAAGTGTGATGAACCCCTGTGAGGAGTATGAAGAAGGAACTAAGACCTCATCCATTGGAAGTACAAGGGAAGGCTTTTTCTTTTTGGTAACCGGAATTGAACCCAGGGGCACTTAACCACTGAGTCACATCCCCTGCCCACCCCCCCTCTTTTTTTTTTTTTTTTTTTTTTTTGCAGGGCTGGGGATTGAACCCAGGCCCTTTGTGCTTGCAAGGCAGGCACTCTACCAACTGAGTCACATCCCCAGCCCTGCCCCTTTTTGTTATTTTATTTAGAGACAGGGTCTCACTGAGTTGCTTAGGGCCTTACTAAGTTGCTGAGGCTGGCTTTGAACTAGCAATCCTCCTACCTCAGCCTCCCGAGCTGCTGGGATTACAAGTGTGAACCACCATGCCTGGCACCAGGGAAGGCTTTCTAAGGAAAAGATATTTCATCTGAGACTTCAAGATGGTGTTTTAGTCAGCTTTTTCACTGCTGTGACTAAAAGACCCAACCAGAACAACTGTAGAGGAGGAAAAGTTTATTTGGAGGTTCACTGTTTCAGAGGTGTCAATCCATTCCTTGGGGCTGTAGGTGAGACAGAACAACATGGTGGAAGAGTATGGCAGAGAGAAGCAGCTCACATAATGATCAGAAAGCAGAGAGACTCCGCTTGCCAAATACAAACATATACCCAAAGCCACGTCCCCCAATGCCCCACCGCCTTCAGTCACACCCACCTGTCTTCAATTACCACTCAGTTAATCCCATCAGGTGATAAAGCCACAGATTGGGTAAAGGCTCTCCCAATCCAATCATTTCTCTTCTAAACCTTCTTGCATCGTCTCAAACATGAGCTTCTGGGGGACACTTCACATTCAAACTAGAACAGATGGTCAGGTAACGGGGGGTAAGATGCCTGGGTTATGGCAGGTACAAAGCCCTGAATTGGGATGGTATCTTCTGGTGCTTGCTGGCTATTTGCAGGCACTCACAGGGGAAGGCTCCTAGTGACTTGGTGTGTTTCTGGCAGGTGTGCATGGCTCTCCAAGTTCCAAGACAGCAGCCAGTGGTTACAAATAGATCTGAAGGAGATCAAGGTGATTTCAGGGATCCTTACCCAGGGGCGCTGTGACATCGATGAGTGGATGACCAAGTATAGCGTGCAGTACAGGACTGATGAGAGTCTGAACTGGATTTACTATAAGGACCAGACGGGAAACAACCGGGTAAGTGAAACCCACCTTCAGCACACACCCTCTGAGGGTCCTCTCTCATCCCAGGTTGCTGTCGTCCCCCTCTGTCAGAGCATGGATCCCGTGGCATAGTAGGTCATCTGTGCTTCTTCCCTGCAGTTCAGTTTGCTCTTTCCTGGTTGTCACCTTAGTGCCTGGAAGTTTGTGAATTAATGCTGCTCTTTTGGGCAAAGGAAATATTTGTCTGATCAGTGCATAGTTGCTTGAAGACCCAAGACTGGCCATGTGGACTATTCCAAATTCACTGGATCATTGAACACACTTTGCTTCATGGGTCTGGCTTGATCTGTTATAGACACAGGTAGATAATCATCCATTTGTATAGATATGGCCTCTCCTTACTATTGATCTGAGATCGAATGCTGGAAACCTTTTGACAACCTAGCGAGTTAACTGCCTAATCACACGTGTTTATTAAAAGGATTCCCCCAGTGCAAGCACAGACACTTAAACCTTTGGGCAATCCTATTAATCTTTGAGAACTGAGACCAAAGTTTTCTTTATCATAAACTGAACACATTATACTCTTGACTATGTATGTTTGAAATGAACAAAAATGAATTAAAAACTCACTACCTGTTTGGAAATGTTAACCATTATTTTGCCTAAGAGTAAGGAATTACCCAGGTTCATTTTGACATTTGACCAGGTTAAGTAGACCTGTATGGCTGAGAATCAGAAGGCTTTGTAGTCTGATCACAATCTGCACAGCAAGACATTTATGGGTGAGGTTTCAAGGAGTTTGAACAAAACAGGAAAACCTATCTTGATACTTGGACATCTAAGTTCATTTTTGGTCTTATTAATTGGCTTTTTCAAGAGATATTAGGATTCTCTTTCAAGTCCTGTGCTTTTTATTTGTAATTTTTGAGTTATACATGACAGTAGAATGTATTTTGGCATATTATCATACATGGAGTATTACTTATTCTAATTAGGATCCAATTCTTGTGGTTGTACATGATATAGAGATACCCTGGTCATGTATTCAAATACAAGGCTAGGAAAGTTATGTCTGATTAAATCTACTATCTCTCCTATCGCCCCCGCCTTCCCTTCATTCCCTTTTGTTTAACCCAGTGGACCTCTATTCTTGCCCTCCCCACCCTCCCTTATTTTGGATAAGCATCCACTATATCAAAGCCCTGTGCTTCTGAAGGTCTGGATAGTCATTGTTCTTTGAAAGAGGCACTCACCTCTGGCATTTGTACAAGCTGGTGGGGCCTGTTCCATAGTCCCCTCTATATTTGGTTCCTGATTTGAATAACTCCAGGACAAACAACTGAGAGAGCATAGTGTGGGGCGTTGCTACTGGAGGAAAGGCAAGATCATGACAGATAAGGCCTGTTCTGTTTTTTTAAAAATTTTTTTAGTACATATTAGTGTCGTTATGTCATAGTCATACATGCATATAACACATTTTGATCATTTTTACCCCTTCATTATCCACCCTTTCTCTTCCCTCTCCCCAATATCCTTCTTCTTAATATTCTCCCTTCTCATGTCACCTTTATTTTTTCTTCTTAGATTTCACATGAGAGAAAACATGTCATTTATTTATTTGTTTGGTTTTTTGTTTATTGGTACCAGGGATTGAACCCATGGGTACTTAAGCAATGAGCCATATCCCCACACCTTTTTGACACTGAGTTGTTTAGGGCCTCATTAAATTGCTAAGGCTGGCTTTGAAGTCATGATCCTCCTGCCTCAGCCTCCTGAATTGCTGGGATTACAGGCGTGTGCCACCATGCCTGGCTTTCATTTATTTATTTATTTTGGTGGTGCTGGGAATGGAAACTCAGGGCCTTATGCATATTAGGCAGGTGCTCTAACACAGAGCTACACCTGCAGCCCAATACTTGTCTTTTTGAGTGTGGCTTCTTTCACTCAACATGATATCCTCCAGTTCCACCCATTTTCCTGCTAATGACATAATTTCATTCTTTATGACTGAATAATACTCCATTGTGTATATACATATTTTCTTTATACATTTATCTGTTGATGGGCACCAATACTTATCTATTTTGAATAGTGCCTCAATAAAAATGGGTATGCAGGTATCTCTATAAGTATGCTGACTTTAATTCTTTTAGATATATATCCAGTAATGCTTTAGCTGAATTCTATGGCAGTTCTATTTTTAGTTTTTTGACCTCCATACTGACCCCCATAGTGGCTAGGATGAGATGAACTCTTAGTTTTTTTGTTTTTTTTTTTCTGGTACCGGGGATTGAACTCAGGGACGCTTAACCACTGAGTCACATCCCCAGCCCATTTTTGTTATTTTATTTAGAGACAGGGTCTCACTGACTTGCTTAGGGCCTCACTAAGTTGCTGAGGCTGACTTTGAACTAGTGATCCTCCTGCCTCAGGCTCCTGAGCCACTGGGATTACAGGCATGGGCCACCACACCTGGCTCAATGTAGTTTTGATTTGCATTTCTCTGATGACTAATGATATTTAACTTTTTTTTTTTCATAAAATTGCTGGCCATTTGTCTTCTTTTGGGAAGGGTTTGTCTGTTTAGTTCATTTGCCTATTTATTGATTGGGTAATTTTTTTTTTTTTTATTTTTTGGTGTTTTTTGAGTTCTTTATATATTCTGAATGTAAGTCCTCTGTGGGAAGAGTAGGTGCCAAGGATTTTCTCCCATTCTGTAGGCTGTCTCTTTACTTTCTTAATTGTTTCCTTTGCTGTGCAGAAGTTTTTTAATATGCTGCAATCCCATTTGTTGATTCTTGCTATTATTTCCTAAGCCATTGGAACAATTCAGGAAGTCTTTGCCTGTGCCTATGTCTTCAAGTGTTTCCCTTGTGTTTTCTTCTAGTAGTTGCATAGTTTCTGGTCTAATTCCTAGGTCTTTGATCCATTTTGAGTTGACTTTTGTACAGAATGGGAGACAGGGATCTAGTTTCAGTCTTTTACATATGGATATCCAGTTTTCCCAACACCATTTGTTAAAGAGGCTGTCTTTCCTCCAATATGTTTTTGGCACCTTTGTCAAGAATGAGATAAGGCCTGCCTTGGTTTGTGGATGTTTAAGGCCAAATGCAGTAGTCACATTTTTTTCAGATTATCTCAGAAGGAAATGAAATGTTCCCGTGTCATGGGAGAGAACACTACCACTCTGGAAAGAGTACAAAGGATGATTTCTTTGGAAATACTGTCAAACATTCATTATACCTTTTTTTTGGGGGGGAGGTGCTAGGGATTCAACTCGGGGGCATTTGACCACTGAGCCACATCCCCAGCCCTATTTTGTATTTTATTTAGAGACAGGGTCTCACTTAGTTGCTAAGGGCCTTGTTGCTGAGGCTGGCTTTGAACTTGCCATCCTCCTGCCTCAGCCTCCCGAGGCACTGGGATTATAGACGCGCACCACTGCACCTGGCTCCATTGCACCTTTTTATGCAACTTCCTGAAAACACTAAGCATCAAACCCTTTTTTCTTTTTCTACTATGATACCACCTTCCTCTTTCCAGCATTTTCCTTCCAGTTTTTATCTGTTTTTTAAAATATTTTTTCAAGTCTAAAAGATACTTGTCACTAGTATCAAGGTAGGAACACACATTTCAGCTTTGGTTCACAGCTTCAGAGCCAGGCATAAGTTTTTCCTTGAGTCCATTCTGGATACCTTTGAAACATGGGAACATTTTTCTTGTGTGATATAGGCCTTTTCAAACTGTCTTGTCAAAATGCAGAGGATAAAAACACAACTGACGGTAAGATTCAAAAGGCTTTTTTTTTTTTTTTTTTTTTTTTTTGATACTGGGGATTTAATCCAGGGGTGCTTTACCACTGAGCTACATCTCCAGACCTTTCCATTTTTGGGGATAGGGGATAGGGTTTCACTAAGTTGCTGAGCCTGGGGTCAAATTTGCGATCCTTCTGCCTTATCCTCCCAAGTAGTCCCATCATGTCCGGGAAGAGGTACTTTCTTTCAATGCCACCCAATAGGACTTTCTGCCATAATGGAAACATTCATATCTGTGCTGTCCAATATGAGCCATCTGTCATACGTAGGTATTGACCACTTGAAATGTGACTAATAGGGGTTGGGGGTGCAGCTCATTTGTAGAACATTTGCCTAGCATGAATGTGGCTCTGGGTTTTATCCTTAGTGACACACACAAAGTGACTGAGAAACTGAATTTTCATCTAATGTTAATTCGTATAAATTTAAAGAGCTGCTACTACTGGCTATCACATTGGATGGTGTAGTTCCAAAAGTCTTCATATATTCAGAAAAGCCCCAAACATGTAGGTGCTGACAATTATTAAAGGTCAGATTTTACGGGATACCTATAAATTCTTTGTACTCTTAACTACTTTCTAAGATTTTCCATAGTTCAAAGTTGGGGCTGGCTCCAGATAGTAGTTGCGTTTCTTTTTTCCTCCCCCGATGTAGTGATGACGGGATTTCCTCCCTCTCTCTAGGTCTTCTACGGAAACTCGGACCGAAGCTCCACAGTCCAGAATCTGCTGCGGCCCCCGATCATTTCCCGCTTTATCCGCCTGATCCCGCTGGGCTGGCACGTGCGCATTGCCATCCGCATGGAGCTACTGGAGTGCATCGGCAAGTGTACCTGATGCCAGCGCGACTCGCCCTGCCCTGGGGCAGAGCGGGTGTGGGGGTCCCTTGGCACAGGGCTGTGTTTTACAAGCACTTTTAAATGCAGAGCTGGGTAGAGAATATTTGTTTTTAAAAAGCGATAGTTTCCAATGAAAGAAAATGAACTCTTCCCCCCACTGAGGGCCAAAGAAAATAAGAACGAAGAAAATATCCCCCAAACCCGTGTTCTTACAAAAGCTTAAGTTTGCAAGGGTAAATTGCTGTCTTCCCTCTTGCTCCCTCTCTCTTTGTCTTGGTGACACTGTGAAAGGTGCAGTTCCAGGGGAATACAAAGCAGCCCTGATCATTTGAAAAGTCTTTTTTGCTCGACCATATTCAAAACAGGAACATAGAGTTTTGTTAGACTTTGCTTGAATGCTGAAGGGGAGCAGGCTTGCAGTTAATTTTCATTCAATCATGGCCTTGAAGACTTGAGAGGGAGTTGAAGGTTATGTGGGTGACTGGGTGGCAGCATAAATGAGGTAGATGGGAGCCTATGGCATGCCCCACAATGGTCCTGGTCTCTGCGATTCCTGTACATAACAAACAACTACATGTTCGAGGTAGGAAAACCTCCCTGTTCAGTTTTCACCTTGTGGGGTGGGGTGGGGTAGAGTTTTAGCCTCAAGAACACAGGAATTGGGGAGGGTCCAGAGCTCCCATTACATATGCTCCATTCTGCAATATATTCAGGCAAACTACCCAGGTCTGTGGTCACCATTAGTTGAATGCAAGGGGCACTCTGAACACCTAAGTAGCAGGTCTCCTATGTTTAGGAACCCCAAATAACCACAACACATCAGAATTTCCTTATCTTGGGCTACTGGTTTTCAAGAAACATATTTTGACAACAGCTGACCCAGGAGTCACTTGGAAGTGGCCTATTAATTGACTGCCTGCTTTGTAGGAAGTGGTCAGGGCTCCTAACATAAAAAGGATCATGCAGCTTTTACCCTGGAGGTTTTTCCCCCTCCAACCCATGCCTCGTGCCATCCAAACCCACCTGCCCCTGACATTTGACACCTCTTTGGAAAGGAGCAGGTCTGACCTGGCCTTCTCTTGCTAGAGCTCATTAGGCAGTGTAGCTCAGCCTGAGTTCCAGGCCCTTTCCTGGAAGAGGCTATTAACATGGAGGTCAGGGGTGGGTAGAGGTACACAGAAAGTAGGAGCTGAGAGGGGTTGGATCAGAGGGTGAGGACCCTTCCAAGAGATTGGGGAATCAGAGAACATCCTGGACCAGCATAAACTTTGCTAGCAGCTCATTTCTGAGTTATTTTTCATTTTCAAACACCAAGGCCAGTGGACGGACTCATTCTAACATGATCCCAGATATCACATTCATCTCCTCTGTGTACAGGCAGGTTCCTAAAAGTCCCAAATCTCCTCCCTGGTGTTTTGGGGCTCAGGTCACCTTTATACCCAACCTAGTATCTTTTAAATCCTCATGCCATATACCTGAACCTGGAAAAATGCTTTCTCTTACTCAGTCTTCTCCCAAATATAAACAGAAACAGACCACTTGTGGGGTGGGGGGTCATTCCTGGCCTTAGGACACATTGACAAATCCATTTTGGACAGAATGTCTGAACAAAGACTCTTATTATTTGGGTGGTATGTAACTGGGGATTGAACCCAGGGGCCCTTTACCACTGAACTACATCCCAGACTTTTTGTTTCTTTTTTATTTGAGACAAATTTTTACTAAGTTGCTGAGGCTGGCCTCATACTTGTGATGCTCCTGCCTTTGCCTCCCAAGCTGCTGGTTTTATAGGTGTTTTGTCATTGCACCTGGCAAAAACCTTTATTTGAAAAACTGAATTAATGAAAGGTTATAAGAAAATTATAAACAGATTGTCAGAGAAAATTGCAGTAGCTTAAGAGTTAAGGGCTTTCACAACCGGCATCATCAAATTCAGAAGGCAAGCAAGAATATACTTTAGGGAAGAAGGAAAGACCAAAACAGCATGAAGACTGGGTAAACATTCTTCAAATAACTGCTCATGTTAGAAATTTTTGTTTTGTAATAGTTTTATTGAGATAAAGTCCATATATCATCCAATCCTCACCCATTCATTTAGTGTGCAATTCAATGATTTAAGTTGTGCAACCATCACAGGCAACTTTGCACTATTTTCATTATCCCAAAGAAAAGCCCTGCACCCATTAGGCACCACCCAGGTCTAGGTAACTACTAACTCATTTTCTTTTTTTTTTGGCACCAGGGATTGAACCCAAGGCCACTTAACCACTGAGTCGCATCCCCACCCTGCCTTTTTTAAAAGACAAGGCCTTGCTAAGTTGCTGAGGCGGGTCTTGAACTTGCATTCCTGCCTCAGCCTCCCAAGTTGCTGAAATTACAGGTGTGGCTCCATTTTCTATTTCTACACAGATTTCCTTACACTGGATTATCTCTATATAATGGAATCATACAATATGTGGCAGTTTGTGACTGGCTTCTTTCTTGTAGCAGTGTTTTGAAAGCTCATCTTTGTAGTATGTATCAGTACTTTACTCCTTTTTATTGCCGAATACCCTTCCATTGTATGGATATACATTGTCATTTATCGATCATCCTCAATGAACCTTTGTGTTGTTTCCACTTTTTGGCTATTATGAATAATGCTGCTATGAACATACACATGTGAGTTTGTGTGGATGTATGCTTTCGTTTATCCTGGGTATAAACCTGAGAGCAGAATTGCTGGGTCACATAGTGAGTCTACGTTTAACCTTCTGAGGAGCTACTTCCCCAATTGGCTACACCATTTGCCGTTTCCACCAGCAATATACGAGGTGTCCAATTTCTCCACATCCTCAAGCTTATTGTCTGTTTTCCATGACATTCTAGTACATGTGGTGATGTTTCATCGTGGCTTTGATTTGCTTTTCCCTAATGACATGATCTTGAGCATCTTTTCATGTTTACTGGCCATTTGTACATCTTTGGAGAAATGTCTACTCAGATTCTTTGCTCATTTTAAAATCATCTTATAATTGAGATATAAGAGTTCTTTGTATATCTAGATACAATTCCCTTATCAAATATGACTTGCAACTATTTGTCCCACTCTAGGTCTTTTGTTCCTCTCCAGATGGAATTCTTGGAAGCATAAATTTTAAATTTTAATTAATTTGGAAGCATTTTTAAATATTAATGAAGTCCAATTTATTATTTTTTTTTGCTTGCTAGTTCTTTTGGTGTTATTGAGAAACCATTGCCAGATGCAAGGTTATGAAGAATCACTCCTATGTTCTCTTCTAAAAGTTTTATAATTCTACCTTTTACGTTCAAGTCTCTGATCCATTTTGAGCTAGTTTTTGTGTATGTTATCAAGTAGTGGCCTAACTCCATTCTTTTGAATGTAGATATTCAGTTGTCCCAGTACCACTTGTTGAAGACTGTCCTTTTCCCTTTGAATGCTTTTGGCATCCTTGTCAATCAATCGATCGATCCTAAATGGGATGGTTTATTTCACAGTCCTATTACCTCACTGTCTTCATCACTATAGCTTGTGGTAAGTGTTAAAATTGGGACATGTGAGTCCTCCAAGTTTGTTCTTCAAGATTGTTTTGGCTATTTTGGGTTCTTTGAATTTCAATGTGAAATTTTAATTTCTACAAAGAAGTCAGATGGGATTTTACACTGGACACTGCTCAGTACTTCAGAATTTAATAAACAATGAAACACTGAGATCTGTGAAACATTTACCTGCAATTAATTTGCTCCTGACAGCAAAATTCATGACAGAATGTATAAAAAAATAAAACTATTGTTGAGGGAAGTGTGAAGCTTAACAGAATCTTGTTATTAAACACGTGAACTATGTTTGTAGTATCATTTCTTTTGTGCAAGAAACTTTCAATTAAAAATACATAATGCAGTAAAAACGCACTCTTACTTTATTTTAACATGTTTATTTTTATTTTTAGAAATGCTAGAATGTGGTCTACACTTGGGGATTTCTTTTAAAAATGTGGTAAAATATACACAACATTTTTGCAGATTTTTAAATAATTAAATGAAATGTTATGAACAGAGAAGTAGCATTAAGTGTTGCCAATATTAAGAAAAAAAAATCTGAGCTGATTCTGGTACTCGGTGTGGGAGGAGGTTACTTGGACAAAGCAAAGGTATTTCAAGATAGAGGTACTGGTACGAATCTATTCTTGAGGCCAAGAAGACTGCACCCCTAAAAGTGAGCCTTTGAACAAATACTGACAGAAGCCTGCCTCTGTTCACTCGAGGCATGGTTGCTGAGGCCTGCTAACAAACAGCTTACAAGGGCTGTGATTCCAAGAATGGCTCCAAGCTGGCCTTTTTTAGCCACCACCACCTTAGAGGGCTGACAGGAAGATCATATAGGATACATGTATCACAAGTGCTTGGCAGCTATCCAGTGACATTCCTTCTCAGTTCCCCAACTGGGACACAAATAACAGCAATAATATTCTGATAGCTAATATTTATTGAAATTCTATATTAAGTGCTTTATAGTATTTCATTAGATGCTCACAACAACCCTCTGAGGTAGGTACTATGATTGTCTCCATTTAAAGGTAAGGAAACTGAAGCATAGGGAAGCTACGTATCTTGCCTCAAGTCATGGGCAATTTAGTTTATGAAGACAGGACTCCACTCAGGCAATCTGATTCCAGATCCTGGGCTTTTAACCACTTCAAGGAAAACTTCCATTCCCAAATCAAATCAGTTACGACCTGCTAGAAGACAAGGGATGGAAGGTGGTACAGAAATTGTTGTGAGCTTTTAGATAAGAATATGTTGGAGCCGGGTGTGGTGCTGCACGCCTGTAATCCCAGCGGCCCTGGAGGCTGAGATAGGAGGATCACGAGTTCAAAGGTAGCCTCAGCAAAAGGGAGGTGCTAAGCAACTCAGTGAGACTCTGTCTCTAAATAAAATACAAAATAGGGCTGGGGATGTGGCTCAGTGGTCAAGTGCCCCTGAGTTCAATCCCTGGTACCCCCACGAAAAAGTGTTGGGGCTGCAGTTGGAGCTCAGTGGCAGAGCGCTTGCCTAGCATGTGTGAGGCACTGGGTTCGATCCTCAGCACCACATAAAAATAAATACAATGAAGGTATTGTGTCCATCTACAACTAAAAGATAAAAAGAATATGTTAAGTTGGGTGTAGAGGTACACCCTTGCAATCCCAGAGACTCAGGGGACTCAGACAGAAGGATGACAAGTTCAAGGATACCCTTGGCAACTTAGTAAGCCCCTAAGCAACTTAGTGAGAGCCTGTCTCAAAATAAAAAAGAGTTGGGGATGTAGTTCAGTGGTAAAGAGTCCTTGGGTTCAATCCCCAGTTTTAAAAAAAAAAAGTTATACATAATGAGAATTCATTATTATCTGTTCCAATTAGTATACTTCCTCATCAATATAGATAGCCTTTTCTAAATGTTCTATTCCCCCCTTTCTTTTCCTTTTGGGGTGTTGGGGATTGAATCCAGGGCCTCATGCACACCAGGCAAGCTCCCTACCACTGCGCTACATCCCCAGTCCCCAAATGTGTGACCCCCTTTCCTTCATTTAACTAAGTTGTGTTTACTTTTGTACCTAGATTTCCTTCAGGCAAATAATTTTACGTGCTCTATGTTGGAAACTGTTTCTGAAAATTTGGACTTTGGAGTTACTTGCATAAACCAGAATTACTAAAGGGAAAACAATATCTGAATGTGACTACCATTGCACTTGATGTCAGTTTTATACATGGAGATGCAGTTTACTAGTGGTTAAGGGTATGGGCTTTAGGGTTAACATATTCAGCCTCAAATCCTAGCATGCCACTTCCAAACTGGGTGACCTTGTGCAAGATAATGCAAAATATGAAAACCTGTCCCCTCATCTACAAAATGGGGATAATAGTAGTACCTGCTCCACTGGGTTGTTATTTAAAGTAAATGTAATAATAAAACACATGGCACTGTACTTTGAACATAAAAAAATGATAAGCCCCAGATACTTGATTCAGTCTTAATAAAGGTATAGTTGAAACCACAGGCCACAGTTTCCATGCCACTTAAGGACAGAGCAAAGAACTGGTTGACTCGGTGCCTTTGTTTGTTAGGTTTTTTTTTTTGGTGGTGCTGGGGATTGAACCCAGGGCCTTGTGCATGCAAGGCAGGCACTCTACCAACTGAGCTATATCCCCATCCCTGTTTGTTGGTTTTGACAGTGCTTCTTAAGAATATAAAGTGCTTAGTATTAGCTCCTACTCTTTGTTTACAAAGATAAAGAAAACTGGAGAATATTTTATGTATAAATTACCACAATATTTAAGTTCTTGCTTCCCTGACTGAGCATGACTCAGTAGGTCTTCTTACCCTAAATGACACAAGTGTCAGTAAACTCTGGCCTGTTTATTTAAATATTTATCTGAATGAGCCCCCAATATTTATCATCTGGCCCTTTACATTTAAAGTTTGCTGACCCCTGCCCTGCAACAAGAAGAAACCCACATGGAGCTGTTCATCTTTGCTTTCTCCATAGCACTGAGCACAAGGTCGACATCTCTTCCCGTCCTCCTCAAACCACCGAGTGAGCATCTGGCAACGCATACAAGTGACAACACTCAAGTGTAAAAGAAACCAAAGTTTTCAAAATGCCATAGGGGAAAAGAACTTTATAAATAGAAAACAAAACAAAACAAAACAAAAACCAAAAAAACAAAACAAAACAAAACCCAACATCATTAAGTAACAGGATTTGCCTTGCTTTACATTAATTTCTCTTCCTTAAACTGATTACAACTTCAGAGGTCCATTATCCCTCATTTGAATTCAAATGCTTTTTTTTTTTTTTTTTTTTTTTTTTTAAATACAAAGAAGGAACTAAAACTGAGCTGGCTGTTCAAATGCAAGAAGGACCATAGTGTTCAAGATTGGGACGGCCTGGCAGTCACATCAGTCAGTGCAAAATCTGCATTTTATTAAAGACATTTGGGAAGATCCATTCAAAAATACATTGTGCTCAGTAAAAATTAACCATTTCATGCTGATAATGAAGGTTACCACGGAGTAGATATTTGTATAATTATTTACAGCAACAATAGAAATTTTACAGAAGTTTAGAATGGAATACATGCCAGAAAAAACTTGATAAGATGTACCAACACATGATACAAAGAGTTATAGAAACACTTTACAAATGGTTTATAATTAGCTTGTGAGGAATTTAAGTATTCAACACTTTAAATTCAGTTTGGATTCAAAAATTAAAAAGATTTAACAACCACATCACACCCTTGCCACAGTAAAAAGTATGGAATTACAATTTATATAATGGATTATAAAGTCTGTGCAATTAAGAATTTCCACTGATTCTTCATCTACCACAAATTGGATATCACATCCCTCTGGCTTATCCCTATTTTTGTTTTTAAGAATGAACAGGGTCTCAAGGTCACCCTGCCGTGTGTCTTCCCAGATACCCCCTTCAAACCTACTAAAGATTGAAGAAGCTCTGAATAGTTGTCTAAGTATATACAGAATAACTACCTGAATTCAGAATGGCACAAAGCAATTCTTGGAGATAGGAATCTGGGGCAACTATTGTTTGGCTTAATTGTTTCTGTTAATCAATGCAAGTTTACAGTGAGAATTCACTTCTTTCCATCACCACATCACCCCTCTGGCCTGACTCAATCGGTGACCAAAGAGTAACAAAGGAGAGGGACGGAGATTGGCGACTAGAAACAGATTATTGATCCCTAGGGAAAACGGGTTTTCTGCAAGCTTTGCTTTCCATTTTGGAAAAGCGAAGCTATTATGGAGAACTTACACATTCTCCAGGAGGAAAAGCATCATTTTTCTCATGAAACTGTACAGAGTTTAACCAGAGCTTTTGATAACTCTGGCAATAAACACTTTAATCCCCCAATAGGGACAAAAGTCAAGGCATCTACCTTTTCTATTCCTGGGTTTCTTCTGATTAGACCTGAAGCAGAGTACTAGGACAAGCTTGTCTACGTCTGAAATGAATCCATCAGCCTTCTGGGAAGTGAAATCCCCAACCAAAGGAAGTCCTGAGGGATTCTCAGCAGTCTGTCAAAACAGAGGGAAGGGATGGAGGGACAGATAAGGCCTCTTTCTCCCTGATACTCTGCATGGGAAGAGCAGCGAACAAGGCAACTTCTATTCTGCATACAACACGGAGATCGATTTCAGATTCCCAAGAAGGATCAAATATGACCAAGGATTGAAGGGGGTGTAAAGAGCTTACCCTTGTGGGACATGAAGGGCCTCGGAAGTGACACTAGTTTCACTGCCGCAGTTCTGCTGGCCCTACAAATCTAGCTTGCAGACTGTGACAAATTTTTTCTGGCAATACAAGAGACAAAACTCCTTTAAATTGGGGAGTGGACAGTTGAAGAATGAAAATGCAAGGTAGGTCAAGATCATATTTAACAGCCTACAGTAAATACGCAGAAAGGTGGGTCAGTGCCTGGAGAAGAGAAAGGTGGAGTTGGACCAGGCCCAATGCTGATGAATTACCAAAGCACTGTGGGAAATGAAGACTCCTGTAGTAACTGGCTCGCACAAAAGTCTACCATCTTGTATAGTACATTCAATTAAGAAAAGAAAGAAAGAAAGAAATAAAGAAAGAAAGGGAGAGAGAGAGAAAGAAAGAAGAGAAAGAAAAAAAAAAAAGAAAGAAAAGAATCACACAGGGCAGCAGGCCCAGAGTTTCCTAGACACCTGACTTCTCCCCCATTGTGTAATGCAGACAGATGAGGGATGTCATTTTCTTGCATGGCTTCATACTCATGGTTTTCAAGAAAGAATTTTTTACTCAGCTGAACCAGACCTCAAGATATTCTATATCTCAGCTGATCATGAGGCAAAAAGAAACCATGACCATTTAAAGGTTTGTTTGTTTCTGATAAGCCAACCTCTTATTTTTATTTGAAAAATTTTTTTGAGTGCTGGGGATCAAATCAGGGCCTCATGCATGCTAGAAAAGTGCTCTACCACTGAGATACAGCCCAGCCCTAAGCTGGCCTTTTAAATCTCCGCAAAGACCTTCTCGTGAGATTCTGGTCCTGGGACATTTTCAACATTTATACTGTTTTTCTGCAGTCTCTTTCAAAGAAACCAGAATTGTTATTTCTTAAACCATAAATAAGTTTTCTCTGTCTACGTACTTTATTAGTGATGAACTGAAGGAGGCAAGGAAATAGCCCACTGTTTTCTGGCTGGTTTAGTGCAACACACCACGTTCCTGGTTCACACAAGTACGAGCCTGTGGATCTTTGTACTGGCGTAGGGTTCAGTGTCCCACTTTAATGCAGGAGACAATAAACTTCCAGACAGAAAAGCAATGCTCTCCAGAAAACAGTCCCAACTGGGCTCCAGGGGTGACTCTGCTTATTGCCCTTGCCAAAAAAGAGTTGTGTCGCCACTGGGATCCAGGGGAATAGAAGTGAACAGAGCCTTCTACACACGTGAAAAGTAATCCTCTGGCCTTTGAAAAAAAGTTGTACACTTAATGAGTCATTCTCAATACATGGCTAGAATAAAATAAATGGCTTTTTTCCTTATTTACTCTAAAAACTAGTTTAAGAAGTGAGGATACTATGATATCAACTAAGAGGTGCTGGGAAGGGAAAAATGGGACAGCATTTCCTAGTGTAGTCCACTAATTTTCAGATTAGGAACATGCTAAACTGGCTAACTCTACAACCACAACATACTTTATAATACACAACGTGACTAGAGACTGACCAGCATAGCTCCGAGCTTAAAGTATACAACTGCATATGGTGAGCCTTAAAGCATGTTTTAAAACAGATTTAACCAAAGCATACACAGCACAAATACTTCTATAATAGCCACATCACA
This sequence comes from Sciurus carolinensis, assembly GCF_902686445.1. NCBI lineage: Eukaryota > Metazoa > Chordata > Mammalia > Rodentia > Sciuridae > Sciurus > Sciurus carolinensis. The sequence continues at coordinate 13,958,547 of NC_062232.1, read as the reverse complement.
ACCACCAATAAAGAGTTTTTTGCTTTTAATCGGTCTGTCATATGCTAATATTTGTAAAGAGCTATTAAATAACTTGATTAAAAAACAAAGACATTTTCTTTCGGTAGACACAGCTAAAAGCCATGGATGCCTTTGAGCAGTTGGTAAAAATCATGCCAATCTGCCAGGCTGTTGCTTGCTTCTAAATATAAGCCTCATGGCTCTATGAAAGATTTTCTAAGGATGCTAACCTAGAATTTAAGTTCTCAAACACATATAAAGTAACTCTGGCTTCCTCCCAAAGTGTGCACCTTTTAGCAGGCCCAAGACAATGGAAACGAACAACAGGATTCCAAGGACTCAAGAATTGTGGTAGAAGATTCATACCTGCAGTCTGTAGCCTGGAAAGAACAAGGCCAGAGCCAAGCTCTGCAGATGGGGGCTGGGGGGTCTGGAATGGTGTCGGTCAGGGTTTCTCAACCTCAGCACGAGTGACAGCTGAGGCTGGACTCTTCTTTGTTTGGGGGACTGTCCTGTGCACTGCAGGATGGTTAGAAGTATTCCCAGCCTCTACTCATGAGATGCCAGTAGTAACCCCCACCCAGGAATGATACCTAAATGTCTCCAGACATCGCCAAGTGTGTCCTGGGGGGCAAAATTGCCCCTGGTTGAGAAGCACTTGCTGTAGAGACAGCTCACTTGAGCCCCTTGGCACGGAGAACTACCTTTTGGTCTTGGGTTATGGAGAGGCTAGACTTCAGTCAAGACTGAACAAGGCTCAGTGCAAGTTCACTTGGTACTTTAGAGAAGCAAAAGAATGGCAGAGAAGTCAAAGTAGAAAAAGTGAAGCTAAGTTGTTTTTTTTTTTTTTTTTTCCAAAAGTAGATTAGCAATACTTCCAAAACACAAAGTATTTCACAAGCCTTCATTCAATCTGTGTATTCTTTAGGAATTCAGGGCAGATGACAGAACATGGATGCCATAAATTCCCCTTCCTAAAGAAAATGCAAATTTTTGTGACATAAGTCGAGTCCTTCCCATCACAGATGGAAATCTTTGTGAGGTTAATAATTCCTCATTAACCAGAGGCGAAAGCAACAGTTACAAGCTGAGAGAGGACCCATTAGATCCAAAAGAAGACTTTTACTCCCCCCCCACCCCCACCCCCAAGCAGGAAAAGAATGACATGCTAGAAATGCAGAATGTAGATTCACTTACAGCTTATTAAGGATCAATGAAAAGTGGGAAAGGACAAAAGCTGAGAAGAGGATAAAAGAGCTACCTCAAAAACACTAGTTGAAAACATTGTAGCTATTTTCTGGCTCAAATCTGGGAATGTACGAAAAGTACATATTGACTCTTCATCAGTTAGGTTTAGTTTGTTCTAGGTAGAAGGCAATTATTCTAGCCCTTCTTTGAAGAACCATCGAGAATATAAATGTTCTGCAAACATCTGAGATCCCAGTGTTAGCAAGGATGACAACATGGGAAACCAGCCCCTAGGTGACAGCGAGCCCCGAATGCCATGGCATGGCAACGGGACTGCGCGGTCCCTAAGCGCACAGCACAGTGAGAAGTCTTTCCAGAGGAAAAAACGTAGTTTCTGGTTTGCAAGGGGGATACAAGGTACAGATCCAGTATGAAAAAGAAGTGTTAAATATACACCTTTGTAGAGTCATTGTATCCAGGCAAAAACTGCTGAGGGTTTACCTCACGTGTATAACTGAGCAGCTGCCTGGGGAAGCCAGAATTCAGAGCTACCCAACCAGTACTGAACTGGTGACAGAAAGGAGATAGAAAAGGAACTCGAGAACATGCAAAACTATTGATTTGAATCAAATTGTTTCAGTGATAGTACCCAGTTGAGTTTCATTTTAGTGCCTATTACACTTACTACAATTAAATAAAAAGCACCTTAAAATGACCTCTCTATATATAATCAATACACATCGTTATAGTATTTATATAAAAATGCAATATGCACACAATTTAAGCTTCAGAGAGTCTAAGACCTTTTTCTTTATAATCTTCATAATCATCAGAGCAAGGATTCTAAAAGTCTTGGGAGAGGGTTAAGGGGAACTCAGCATACTTCAATGATAGCTGACTTGATTCAGGGGCTGACACTCTCAGAATCCTGGAACGAGTAATAAATACTGAGAAGTTACCTCTTTGAGGGGTGGGAGGGACCTCTAAAAATCTTATTGCTAAGAGACTACTTCCAAAAATCTACTAGTACTGATAGATGATGGTGTTGAGGTGATTCCTGTCAAGGATAGCCTGGAGATATGGGGGATAACACTTGCTGGCCAAAGGCCTTAATGGAACTCGCGAGTAACTTGGGAGTTGAAAGTGATCAAATGAGGGAAAGATAGGTCCTGTTCTGATGGAGGGAGGGGTGTATATACAGGTGTGCATGATGACCTTGTCAAATATGGACAGTCCCAGGAAGAAAAAAAGGGATATAGTAATTTTCTCTACATCTGGAATTGCTTCAGGAGCCTTTTAAATATGTCGGAAAGAGCAAAAACGAAAAAAGCGGTTAGAAGGAGAAATGCCACACAGGCATCTCACACCGCAGCTGGAGCCAACAGTCTCCAGGAGGGTGGATGGTATTCAGGAGCATAGAGCTGGTTTGCAAGATCTGCAGACAGGTGCCTCTTACAACCTCACAACAAGGAATGTTTGCTGGCGAATCTTTGGTCTACGCTCTACCCTAATGCTAAGTGGAAGAGCACATTCTTTCTACAAAGACCCATAAGCAACACCTCTGTCTGTTCTCCCCTTGTGTACAAGTAACATCCCTGGACACAAACGGGAGCCAAGTGTGTGAGGGCGGAAACGAGGCCTGCTGGAATCTTCACTGGTCTAGCTGACCTTCTTCCCCTGTGGGTCTGGAAAGAGATGCTGCATTGTCTGCTACCAAGGATCACAACTAGAGGCTACTGCTGGGGCCAAAAAGTCGAGCAAGGTTCATACTGTTACAGTCACATGTAGCCACAATTCAACTCCCTTTATTAGAAGTATAATACTCACTTCATATCACAAATGTATAAAAATATGGCAGATAGTGTCATAACGATACTTTCTTTAAATGAATATATTTATAAAACAGACATTTACCATATATATATTTATATATATAGAATAAAATACTCCTGATGCAATATATAAATGTTACTGTTTAGTTTTTATAGAAACTACTGTAGCTGTCCCACTGCTTCACAATGTTCCAAACAGCTCAAAATAACTTTACATTAGAACATAAAAGTATGATAATTATAACAGTACAATATTAATTATAAATAAATGTTACAAATCCTATCAAATATGGAAGCTTAGAAAACAATTTAAGACATACAGTTCATCTGCTAACCCTTCAAAGGGATACTCTTGGATTACAACAAACCCCACATTTAGTCTAGGCAGAAAAAAATACATGGTAAGGGCATCGGTTAACACGAATTTTTCTATCCCTTGTAGTGCCAGGACATGTCCTGGCTTTCCCAAGTTCAACAGAGATTGCACTAAAGCTGGAATGTAAGGGGGAGAAACTGGCAAGAATTTCTTCTTCCTCAATGGCACACTCTATCCATTCTCACACAAGACCTGTGGGGAGTGGCGATCCCTAAGGAACCCCCGTGGCTCTAAGATCCCTGACTAGCATTTGTGGCTGTGAGGAGCCAGATGGCCCTACACATACAATATTGCACACACCTTCATAAAGCTGAAAATACTGGCTTACCACCCTGGCCCAGCCCATTCCCCGGCCCACCCCATGCCCTCCCTTCCCAACTGGCTCGTCCCCCCTCCCCCAACCCCAGCACAAGTTACAAGGCCGTCTCTTTTAAATCGTTCAGATTTGGCATTCGTGAGCGATTTGTTCTGTTATAAGGGTGCCCGTTTGGCCCACTCTTGGCACCCAGCTGTTCAGAATAGGAAGGCCCCTCTGTGGCACTCCGGGTCACAGAGGACACGTGCCAACCAGGATCCATCTGACCTGGCAGCTGGAGGGCTGGCCTGCCCTTTGGTGTGGGCTCCTGCCGGATGTTGGTGCTCCCACCAGAGGCCTGGCTCAGGGGGTGAATCCGAATTTCTGAGAAGGAATTTTTGGTTTGTTGAGCTGTTAAGGGCTGGAAGCGGGGATCTGAGGAAGCCGGGTGATTTGAGGCTGAAGAGAGATGTAACAGCTTGCGCAGTGATTTTAATGGCTGGCTCTGAAAGAAAGGATAAGAACATATATGGTATTAAATTCTGAGCAGACCAGGGAGCTGGGAGAAAATGGAGCTTAGAGGGGAGATGCCTGAATGAAGCCAGGGAGGACCAAGTGTGTGGTTGGAGGGGCCAGCCCAGGTCTATCTGTCCTCTGAGCTGCTTTGAACAAGACTATAGTCATGTTCTTTCATGTGAAAACCTAGAAATCTAGAGTAAACAACTCGAGCTGATGGGTATTGCTCAAAGGCCCAGGCTCCTGCAATCTGGCTGCATCCCAGCTTACCATGGAGTTTCGTGCTTCAACCATAAGAAGAAGAACTATAAGAAGGGATGTGCCTGGGGGGTTGGGGTTGTAGCTCAGTGGTGGAGCGCTTGCCTAGCACCGGTAAGGCACTGGGTTCCATCCTCAGTACCACATAAAAATAAATAAAATAAAAGGTATTGTATCCATCTACAACTGAAAAAAATAAAAAATAATAATAATAAAAAAGAAGGGATGTGATTCTCCTTTTTGAGAAGACCTCCCCAAAGTTCCACATAATGCTTCCACTTTTATTTTACTGGCTAGACCTCAGGCACACAAGCTTATCTAGCTGTACGAGAAGCTGGAAGAATGTAATGCTTTAGTTAGGCAGTAATGCACTGATCTAAAAAATTGTATAGCCCTTTTTGTTCTCATCTATCTGATTTTCCCTTTCCTTTGATATTGTAAGGTCTAAATGTGCCCTGCTGTAGTTACTTTTATGTGCACGTGTGGCAGAGGGGGTATTAACAATGCAAAGCACAGAAGCAAAACCCCTACAGAATCTAATTTTTCATCCACAGAGGCCTTCAGTTCCTAACATGGGCTCACAGCTTGCCTGCCTGTCCATGATATAGCTGCTGGCCAAAGGACCCATCAGGGGCTACACTATGGAGGGAGACTGGCGTCACTGCAGAAGGCAAGGTCCTGAACATGGTCTGCCTCAGGCTAGCCAAATACTCTCAGGCAACTACTGAGCCTCGGGCTCCTCAATGGTCAAAGGCAGCTGACTCTCCTCTTTTTCCACCTCTACCACTTGACATGTGAAAGCCACTATTAGAAGAGGCCTGGAAAGCCCTTGGACATGCACAATCAATCACTGCTGCTGGACTCTATCACTCAGGCTTCAATCCCAACCTTGGGGCACCTCTGGCTGCTAATCCTCAGAGTACCTTTACTCTGAGTGTCACAGTACAAGTGACATACATTTAGGGCTAGCCAAGTTTGAATAACATGAAGATCTCCAGGAACACCATAGGGTTTGAAGGAATGTGATGTTGAAAGCCAAAGTAGGGGCTGGGGTTGTAGCTCAGCGGTAGAGCTCTTGCCTAGCACATGTGAGGCACTGGGTTCAATCCTCAGCATCGCATAAAAATAAATAAATAAATACAATAGTCAGGTATGGTGATGCAGGCCTGTAACCCCAGCAGCTCAGGAGGCTGAGGCAAGAGGATCAAAGTTCAAGTTCAAAGCAAACCTTAGCAACTCTGTGAGGCTTTGAGCAACTTAGTGATACCCTGTCTCAAAATAAAAATAAAGGGCTGGGGATGTGGCTCAGTGGTAAAGTACCCCTGGGTTTAATCCCCAGTACCAAAATAAAATAAATAATAAATAAATAAATGCATAAATAAAATAAAGGTATTGTGTCCATCTATAACTAAAAAACGTTACAGAAACAAAGAAAGAAATTCAGCCAAAGTAAAAGGCATGAGAATCAACTCAAGGACGAACTGCTCTTGGGAAGTACCCTCTAACACTATTCGAAGATCTTTCTAAGAAAGCCGTGGGTCCCTACAGGAGGTGGCGTAGTACCCTGCACATTGTAAGCACTCAAAAGTGTTTTTGGTTTTTCATTTTTTATTAAATTGTTATAATAACACAATGAGACTCCTGGGGCTTTTCCTAGCCCTAATCACATGTAACTATTGAGCAATTACAATAATCCAGAATCAGCTGGAGATGAAAAGTTACTTGAAAAAAACCTCTTGGCAAAGGAAACAGTTTCACCATGGAGTTTCTAAGCATAGGGCTCTTGCTTGGAGCCTGTGTTCTTAGTTTGGATACACATCCAATATAGTTGGATATCTGGTTCTCTATTCCCCCACTGCCTCCAGCCCATATTATATCAGAAGGAGAAAATATAAATGGTTAGATAAAGAGGATAGCCATTTGGGGAACTCCTGTCCCCAGTTCTAAGTTACAGCTTATAGCTAAAGAGAGTAAACAGAAAACCTATAAGGAGTAGAGGCCCCACCTCCAAACCACAGAAACCTGTGGTACGATTAAAGAAATTGACAATTATATTACTATGTTCACTGTGGGGTACTAAAAAGTTACAATATTGAAACTTTTCCAGTCAACATAGCTGTTTAAAGGAGATAAACCTCTATTACTTAAAAAATTTATTGATTCAGTTTCTGTTTATTCCCCCACTACAGCAAATAAATGTGCCTACACAATACTATCTAATATGTAGTTCCTACTGCAACTGTTTGCTTGTTTTCTATCTGAAATAGCATAGGTTTCAAAAAATGGAATGTTCTTTCATGAAAGCTTATCATATTTGTATCTGTCTTTTAAGACCCAATTTGGGGGCTGGGGCCATAGCTCAGTGGTAAAGTGCTTGCCTAGCATTGTGAGGCACTGGGTTCGATTTTTAGCACCACACATTAATAAATAAAATAAAGGTTCACTGACAACTAAAAAAAATTTTTTAAAAAAAGACCCAATTTGCATGCTACTACTTTTAAGGAAATCTTAATCTTTCCACCATCTCCAATCATTCTCTCAACATTTTATAACTGACCTCACTTTTCACCACATTCTTTATGAATCTCTCTCCTGGGTTGTAGAGTATTTGGTTGCTACGACTATATCTTCTTCATCCCTTTAACCTCTCTGCCCCCTCCCCAGCTAAGTGAAGGCTGAGAGAGACTCACTTTTCCCCCAATGGGACATGAGTCACTGAAGCAAGATTCATCCTGACTCTCAAGATATACCTGGCTATTAGTGAGGGTCTATGTGGAGGAGGCCCTCAGCCTTCTGTGACACTGAGAGGCTAACTTAAACTCCCCTGCTTTCCCCTGTAGGACTTGCAGTGCAGAGTCAGAGAGTCTAGGAGTAGTGCAGGCTCCACTCACTTGGATCTGTAGATCTGAGAACTTTTCAGGACGCCACTCCTTTGGTCTGCTTGAAGTGCTAGCAGAGTGAATGGCTTTCTGTAATGTCAGAAGATCGGGGCCATCAGAATTGGGCACCTAGAGTGAAAGGGGACAAGGTTTCAATGGGACAAGGTTTCAATGAGCACACCAATAAACCAAGTTAAGATATACAGCCACACCCAAGAGGAGAACCAGAAAGCAAACTGAACCAAACCAAAACTCATAGGGGGGGAGAAAAAAAAACAAGAAAGAAACCAAAACTCTCCCAATACTCATAATGCAAGTGATGCTAGTTAAATTCTGCTGCCCTCTTAATAATTTTCCCTGCATTAGGAAAAATTGGCAGATGTCATGCAGCTTTGTTAAAACCTCAACCCTTAAAGCATTCCCATGCTGTTAGTTTTAGTCACTGTAAGAGAGAGCAGTTAAATTGGGCTATACCAGGAACTACTGTCGTATCCTCATTCCATATTGCAGTTAGGTTATGAACCAGTTCAATAAAACAAAAAATTTTTCCTGCTGGGAAAATGATCCAAACACTATAGTTGGTGCCAAAGAAGTCTAGTAGGTCTTCAAGGATAGCGAAGTGGGAAAGTATGGTTTGAATCATAATTCCAATGGCTGCCCAGTAAATTTGGGTCTAGCATTATACACTAGAAAAATGCTGGAAATTTGTGCCACAAATTCCAAGTGAATGCAATTGGTCTATTTGCCAGTTTTGGTGAACAAAGGAGACTTATGCCAAATGCCAAGCAAAAGCTGTGGCTTTCAACTAAGTGACCAGCAAAAGCTAGAGCCAGGCAAGGAAAGAGCAAGTCACCAACTAGTAGAAGTTGTTTTTTCATGGAGCCTGCTAGCTCACTTAATTTGGTCGATTCAAACTTGGTTTCAAAGAAACAAACTGCCAACCAAATGTTAACAAACTTTGTGAGCCAAATGCAAAGACATTTGTTAACTGTAAATGTTAATCAAATTCTTCACAGGAAATAAGGGACTTTATGAATGCTGTCGGCCAATAACTGGCTAATCAGACAATCCAAACTAGTCTTTTACTAGTTTGTTTAATAGATGTTATGCATCAACATCTTTAACTGATTCCAAAAAATCCAGAATGACAAAGAATTTATATCCTGGTGAATTTATGGAACTGGCTCAGGTACTTAACTAGCACAAAGAGAATATGACCCCATGAAAATAAGACATGCTTTATTCATCAGTAAAACAAGTTTACTGGAGCAGTTTTCAGGGCTACCATACATAAAAATGGGTACCATGGGTGGAGTGACTACAGGAAGCTTTTTCAAAGAAGAACTATGCTTTAAATGATTCTTTGAATTAAAAAGAGGAAAGAGGGATTTCTTGATGCTTGGATTCTCCCCGTTGGTGGAATCTGTCTGCAATATAAGATACAAATAAACTAATTGCAAAAAAAAAAAAAGGTGCTTTTATTGAAACTAATAGCCCTTCGTAGTCTTCAAATTGTTAAATATTAACAATCACTGGAAGAATCTGTGCTGAGCATCTAGAGCAGTTCTGTTTTATTTCTCACCTGGACACGAAGAGGTCAATAAGGTAAGTTCAAGGCAAGCACAAACTTCTTCTAAGTATATAATATGTGGTGGTCAGGATCAATACCTATGATAGGAATGCCTGGAGACCTACAGACATCTATTCATATTAAGCTTATGAAACATTTAATAATGTATTTATTATTAGAACAATTATTATAAAGAATTGTTTAATGAGCTATTGAGGAACTTCAATCTTTTCCTAATTGCTAGAGAAGTTTAGCAACTAAAAAATATATCATTTGCCTATTAGTGGGTAAAAAGATACCGTAAATTCTTTTAAACTTGGTCAACTCTTGAGCCAAAATACATTGCTTGGAAGAGGACTAACGGGATGCTAATATTGAATAAGAAGCCTTCTTGTACACTGTTAGAAATATTTACCCAGTGGGAAATATCTGGCACAATTTAGAAAATTGGCTTTTCAAGTGAAGAAACAGAAAGTTCAATCTTTAAATTGAAGCATCATTGCAAGTTGAGATACTAAGTAGGATACAATTACCAAGTTGGCAAAGTCACCATATGCTCTGAGGGTTTATGTAACTCTCTGGATATGTAACTGAAGCCAGACTTCCCAAGGCAGCTTCCAGATTTGCTTGAGTCAAAGCAGGCACCTTTACCATACAGAATTAATTTTTGGCGCCCCCTTTCCCTCTTATGGATATCTCAATTGTCAGAGAACTAGAAAGTAATAAAGGCATTCAGACCATCTTTTATGGGTATGTGTATGAAGACATTTGAGAAAAATATCCCAAGAATTTTCCTGCTCTATTGACAAGAACCCAGGGCACAGTTTAACTCCCATAGTGAAAAAGGTTAGAAGAGAGCTCCCCCGCAACACCCCAGAGGCTTTCCGCAGCAATGGGCCCAGCATGTACTAAGCCTGGCACTGGGATTCAGGAGGACCCACTTTTAGTTCTCCCAACTGACTATGTGTTGGGCAGGTCACAACCTGCCTGGGCTCAGCTCCTGTTCCTGAAACAAAGTAGTTCAGCTAGATTTAGGAACCACCAACTTTAAAATTTCACACCTCTCTATGTGCGTGGGGCATCAGAATTTCTTTGAATCTTACGCCAAAGTTACTATGCCTTAAATCTTTCAAAGTTTGTTTTAGTTTCCTTTTGTTGAGTTCTAGAAAGTGAAAACAAATGAACTTTAATTATGTTTGCTCATTCAAAAAATGCCTTAAATATTTTTTCTTTTACTTAAAAAACATGGTGGTATTAAAAAACATTTGCTTTGCAAGGCTTAAGGCATGACGGTATAAGGAAAGATATTTTGCAGTTAGTTTAAATATCTAGTAAAAAGTAAGTTTAAGTCAAAGGGATGTTAGAGAATAATAATTTTCCTATTTACCCTAATCTATACTATTTCAATATCTAAGTAACTCTATGCTGAATAATGAAGTTCGTCAACATGTATATACTCTACTTGGCCTCACTGAGTCAGGGGCTTTAGGTTTAATGTTGGTCTAAGGCAGATGGACATTAAAACCTAATTCTAAATACAAAAACAGTTTCAATTCCTTGATTCTTACTATTTTCTGTCAATCACCTAAAATGGTTGCAGATCTGTGGTTAACAACAAAAACTCTAAAATAAAAATCACAGTGGTCAGGAAAAGGCAGCTGAGGTTCAATGACCATGATAAATATGTTCTATAGACAATGGTAAATGTTTTACTTTCTTTTTTTTAGCACTTTAAATATTTTAAGCATCCTTAGGCTAATGTAGGTCTATGTGTTCATCCATTCTCAGTAACAAGTGTAAGTAATATCTGACTGAGTGGCATTTTTTCTTTTTTATAGTACTGAGGAATTTAACTAGGGAACTATATTACTGAGTTACATCCCAGTCCTTTTTATATTCTTATTTTGGGATAAGGTCTCACTTAGTTGCCAAGGCTGGCCTGGAACTTACGATCCTTCTGCTTTAGCCTCCTGAGTCACTTTGATTACAGGTGTGTGCCACTGTGTCCAACTGTGGCATTTTGATTTGACTTTTCACTTTAGGTAAACTTCAGTTAGAGATAAGGGTAGGTATAATTTTTTTTTTTTTAATTCAAACGAACATTTCAGGAATATTATGCAGGCATTAAATTGAAGATAACATAGGTTTGTGAAGCAGCATACATATTGTATATATAGATACAGATAGATATACTATAAAAAGCCAGAGTATAAAATTATACTAGAATTATTACTATTATTTAAAACAAACTTAAAGCACACCCCACCCCCTTTTCTTCCACAAACATATGCATAGGCTAAAAAGCTAGGAGGAAATATATCAAAATCCTAATACTAGTGTGGTAAGGGGGTAAGATTAAAAATAACCTTTTTCTTTTTTGTACATTTTCTCTAATGAGGTCATATTTTATCATGAAATACATAAATTTGATAAGCAACCAAGTGAAAGAATGGTCTAGAAAAGTAATCTAAGAAAGGTCTTTGTTAACATTTCTAGAACATCTATGAAACAAAAATCCTTATTTTAGGTTATATACTTTGCTACTATCACCTATCTCATCTTTACTTACCATTGAGTCACAATCCTAGAATTTTCATAATGGAAAGGGCCTCAAAAACTCTGAGTCTAATCTATTCATCTTATAGATGAAATCAAGGAAGTCCATTCAAACAGGCCATTTGGATTAGGCAATTTTCCTCTTCTAGTAAATGAGAGCATATCATACATGAAGTACAACTATAAACAAAACCATTTAAAATGGCTAACTCAACCTCATCAAATTTTGAAGGTGTCAAGAATTTAAGGGGGAAGCAGGTCTCATATGGGTGAAGAACCACCCTTGTTGCTGTCCTGGAGGCCTGGTTTCCCCACATTTTCTCAAGTCTCTAGCCAGCAGAATTGCCACTTGGGTATCTCAGTGAAGTGATGTACTCAGTCTGTGGAGCCGGCCTTTTGTTCAGGCTGAGGGCTCCCAGGAGCTAAGGTGCAGCCCATTTTGCAGTGCTATTGCAGGGGAAACATGTCTATGCACTAAAGGAAGCTCTGAAACATCAGATGTGATCTTCTCTCTGTGACTATACAGCATAGAAATATACTTGTCAACATGGGAATTCTACAACCAGCCAGGAGGATAAGGAATGATAGTTATGAATTTTAAGATTCAAATGTAAATCAAAACTGTTTCCTAGCATTTCGCATATCTTTATGTCCCCAGAGAGAAACAAATTCTACATCTCCATAGTTTTTATAGGAATATAAATCCACATGGATAAGAAGTTTATTGAGAGAGACTTAAAGTGTTCTCTCTCATCCAAATTAAATTTCTTCTACTCTAAAGATTCTGCTGAATCTAGAAAAGACTTTGTGAGAGGACAGTTGTATAGAATTTCAAGAAGAGACATCTACAGTGTATGCATGTCAAGTCTCAGCAAGAAATTAACTTTGATTGCCACATATAGAGTGTAAAATACCCACAGAATAATGCAGAAACCCATGCCATTATACATAGAAATTGGCTATCTACTTACTGTTTGAGATTTCTTCTTTTTCTTTTTCATTGACCTGAAAAAGCCTTGCTTCTCCTTTTCCTTGAGTTGATCAGAATGACTAATATTTTCGGGACTTTTCCTAAAGGAGAAGACATTTTTATCATATTGATCTTTCAATCATTCTCTTGCCACTGTGTGACCAGCATAATGAAGACTGGAAATGCATGACACCAGGTGCAAACAGCCATGGAGAATCATGCACACAGGTAAAGGTCCTCGAAAAAAGCATAGGAGGAACTGAATCTAATCAACCATAGTTAATGGTTATTTTTCAGCACAGGCTCACTCACACTAGCAATTTGGGCACTATTACAAATGATCTGTAACTATGCTGCTGACCATTTTCATGCTGCTGAAAGCCTCAGAATTAGAGATTCTGAAAAGTGCACAGCTTAGAGGATGCTTTTTTGGCAAACCTCCAAGGAAAAGAGCAGAAACATTATTAATACCTTCATTTTTCTATTTACCTTTAAAAAATCAGCTCAATACGTTTATTATTAGCAGCTTGCCAAGATATTGAACATAAAAATCAATGCTGCTACAGAAACATTACAAATAAAAAGTGGCCTGACACTGGAAAATTCCTCTGTATTAAACCTTTTATCCATTTATTAAAACTAAATAAGAATACTTAAAAATGTAGATGAGATGAATGCTTTAATACAAAGTACTCATGGAAAGAAAAAGCTTCTAACTGAAAATGCTGACATTAAGTTTAAAGCCACAGATAACACCAGGTATTTTAATAAAAATAGAAGATATTAAAAGATAACACCCTGGCCTCAAAAAAGATGCCTACACTTTTATGTTGAAAGAGGACTTACATTACTTAATTTAACTTATACTCTTTAAAAAGAAACTTGACTAGAGTTACTCTTGAAAAACTCACATTCCATGGACCCTACTTTAAATTTCAATAATTATATGACTGTGCAAAGCCTTTTTTTCAAATGATTGGATTTCTTTTATAAGCTATTTTCTAAAATCAAGAGTGGAAGAATCATTAAAAAGTGACTGCTTGGTGACACAGCGACCATTTCTTATTAAGCATTTAGTCTAAAATTTAATGGGAATGGTCAAGAAGTAAAAACTGGTATGCAGGCCCAAGTGTTCCAGAAACTCATTGGGATTTTCAATTTTAAACATCACTGAGAGTTCCAAGTTGTGAAATAAAAGTTTTGTTGTTCAACAAACCATGACACTTGAACCAGGAACAACAGCCAGAAAACTTCTGACATAGCCAGATGTGGTGGTGGATGCCTGTAATCCCAGCAATTTGGGAGGCTAAGGAAGGAGAATTCCAAGCTTGAGGCCTCAACTTAGCATAATCCTGTCTCAAAATAAACAAGGCTGGGATATAGTTCCGCAGGTAGAGCACCCCTGGGATCTATCTCTATTCCCCTTCCCCCGCCCTGCCCACTGCCTCCCAAAAAGAAAAGTTCAGACATGATGAAATGAGCAAGAATGGGAAATGGACTGGTGGAAAATTAAAGATTTTTTTTGGGGGGGTCCCGGGGATTGAACTCAGGGGCATTCCACCACTGAGCCACATCCCCAGCCCTAAATTAAAGATTCTTTAGATGCAGTGTAGTACTATAGGGGAAAACAATCTCAACATGAATGCAATTTTGGAAAGGGAACTGGCATTACTCTAAGAATATTAATTTTGGCAGGAAAGGAAAGGAAGGCTGAGACACCAGTCCTAGGAGGAGCAGGATTTTTCCTGGAAAGATAATCTTTCAGGATGAAAGGAAGAGGCTGAAGAAGGGAAGGTAATGAAAGAGGAGAAGGAGTGGGGAGGAAACAGCTCAGAGTCTGCAGTTAGGTGTTACAGAGTTGAGTCCCCAAAACATGGGGTAGACAGATCAAAGACCCTCTCTGTAAGGTCTCTTCAGAGGGTGCTGGGTAAATTACAGTCCATGCATGGTAGGAGGAATGAGGATGAAAACAGTTCTGAGCTGAAGCTGAGTAGGTGGTGGGGCTCAGATCTAGGCTGTGGAAGATCCCAGAGGCCAAAAGAAAAAAGGAAATAAATTACCCTTGAACTAGATGAAAGCCAGGATTGAAACATGAGTATGTTTGCATCACAAAAGACAGACTAAAGATGGTGAGGAAAAAAAAAAAAAAACAAATCCAGGGGGAAACTATACCAAATGTACATACCCAGAGAATTCACAGAGCAACAGAAAGGAGAAAAGCCAGAGAGAGAAAGAGAGAGAGGCAGGCAGATACAGGGAGAGCAGGAGGGACGGACAGAGAGCAGATGCCTAGAATACAGGCACTTGAAAAGCTGTATGGTGTACTAAGGATGAAAAAGGAGTCTTGAACATGGACAGGTGGTAATGAGTCAAACAGGCAAGAGTCTGGCTGGCCATTTCCCTCATCTGTGCATTGTGGTCCCTGTGATTCCACGGTACAGTCGGCAGTTTCATGCTAACTAGTGCAAAGAAGAGTGGCATAAATCTCAGGGATGGGGCTGGGGATATAGCTCAGTTGGTAGAGTGCTTGCCTTGCAAGCACAAGGCCCTGGGTTCAGTCCCCAGCACAGCAAAAAAAAAAAAAAAAAATTCTTAGGGATGGAAGCTTTGAGAAAGACCACCCCTCCAGGCACCTGACACATTATTGGGGGCAGCAGCTCCAGAAAGAACAGTGCATAGGTGTGTGTGTGTGTGTGTGTGTGTGTGTGTGTGTTGGGGGTGAACAAAAGGTACAAAGGCGACTTCCTTTACAGTCATGTGACTCCAATGTCATCTAACACAACAGCCATTTCCATAATCAGTCAAGGAGAAAGAGGAAATTCCAAAGGGAGGAATGAAAACCAAAACCCACTTAATCAAAGTCAGCCAACATTTACTAAGTACTTTTTATGTGCTAGGCCCTGTGTTAGGTGTCAGAGACACAGATCAATCAAAAAGGAGCCTGACCTCATTTAAGCTGCTCCCAGACTCACAGGGAAAGGGGATGGGATGGAGATCAGGCAGTGGGGTCAGCCATAAGGGCTTTAGTATAATCCTTCTGGGAGCAGTATGGAAGGTGAATTGAAGAGGTGAGAGGTATTACTCTGATTCTTTTCCTGCTTCCTCCCCTCCACTGGCAGTGTGAATAGGGTGGTCAGCTAATGTGTGAGAGGAGAGAGAGACGGTGAATGATTCTATAGGAGTAATTCTTTTTTTTTTTTTTTTTTTTTTGTTGCAGTGCTAGGGATTGAATCCAGGGCCTTGTGCTTGTAAGGCAAGCACTCTACCAACTGAGCTACATCCCCAGGCCCCAACAGGAGTAATTCTTAAAGCTAGGGTGATAAGCTATAATAGATATAATATATCCATAACTTTATATGAAAAAAAAGTCTGGGATTATGCAAGTATATTAACAGCGATTCTTCACTTAAATAGTGGGATTTCAAATTAATTTAATTTACCGTTTAAAGTGTCATTTAACCAAATTTTGATGGCAGTCTTTCTAAACATATTTATATAATTCATCTTTTTAAACACCTATTTTATAAACAGACATTCTAAGTAGATATCTATGATGTGCATAATTTTATCACTGGGGGCCTGCAAAAAGACACCTGCTTTTCTCCATACCTACTGTTCTTGATGCTTCTTCTTCTGCACACTGCATTTTTGTCCTGACAACCTCAGTGCCAACTGCTAGAACTAGGCATAAAAGACAAATAAACAAGCTCCAAGCAAGGGTATAGGTGTCATTCTATTAGTAAAGATTAGTAAAGATGATGAATCTGGCTGCAGGAACTCTCTTTTTCTTGTCCTGAGATATCCTGGCTCATCTCTCAGTTCTTAAGTGAGTTTGAGTCAGCTGAGATGGCCAGAATAGCAGTTCTGGGTATTATACCACAACAGCTATCTGTTGTTTCGAAAATATGACATAGTAGCTTCATTTTTTTCATTGCAGGCCATGTGTACACTGCACAAATATTCTCTTCCCCAAAGAAATTTAAAGTACTATTATCCAGGAGAAACAGACTGCCCTTAGATTACATGATAATTTAGGAACAGCAATTCGTAAGTTGCCCTAACAAGGCTCTTTTATGTTTTTATAAGTTAGTAAATGTCCATTTCTCTCAAATATAAAGAATATGGTAAATCAAATACAGATCTTTTTCAGGAAAAAAAAGTCAGGATGAATCAAGTTTAATTAATGACTGGACCAAATAAGATATATGAAGGAGATGTGTCGTATCAGCATCATCAGGAGGGGTCAGGGTGGAGCAGGGAACAAAAGTAGAAAGCCAATTTACTGCTGCAATGCTGAAACCCTCTCAAGCGTCAAAACAGCAATATCAGAGCAAGGAGGACTCAATGAAGACTTGGCTAGAGTTCAGTGTTCCAATTGTGTCCCTGATTCTCTTAAAATAACTGATTTCAGGTTTCTACATATATCCATATCTAAAGTTCTACTCAAATGGATTATCAAAAAGACAGAAATAAGGAGCTGGAGGAGTAGCGCAGTGGTAGAGCGTGTACTCAGCATATGCCAGGTCCTGGGTTCATCCTAGCACCAAACCAAACCAAACCAAACCAAACCAAACCAAACCAAACCAAACCAAACCACCTCCTAAAAAACAAAAACCAGAAAAAAGACAGCAATGATATGTTACTGAATATCACACATTTGGATTTAAATTTTTTAAATATTTTTCTTTAGTTGTAGATGGACACAACATCTGTATTCTATTTATTTTTATGTGGTGCTGAGGATGGAAAGCAGTACCTCACACGTGCTAGGCAAGTACTCTATCACTGAGCTACAACCCCAGCCCCTGAATTTAATTTTGATCTGACTTACCTAACTTTCACATGACCATGGTAATCTGCAACTTATTCTTTTTTTTTTTTTTTTTTTTTTTGGCACCTGGATTGAACCCCAGGGGGGGCTTTACCACTGAGCTACATCCTCAGCCCTTTTTACTTATTTTTTTTTTTTAATTTTAGGACAGGGTCTTGCTAAGTTTCTTAGGGCCTCGCTAAGTTGCTGAGGTTGGTTTTGAACTTGTGATGCTCCTATCCCAGCCTCCCAAGTTGCTAGGATTATAGGTGTGTGCCACCATGTCCAACAACTGATTCTCTTAAATCGTTACCACTTCCTTGACCAAAAAAACCCCAATCCTGGGCTGGGGATATAGCTCAGTTGGTAGAGTGTTTGCCTCGCATGCACAAGGCCCTGGGTTCAATCCCCAACAAAAAACAAAAACAAAAACAAACAACAACAACAACAACAAAAACCTAATTCCTTCCAACCCTGTTAATGTATTCTCTCACTTTATACATTATTTTCAGAGTTCATCAAAGCTACACCTGAGAATGGTCAACATTGGTACCTGTGCTCTTGGGTTAATGCACAGTGCATCTCCTCTACACACCAGGGAGCAAAAAACAGTCACAAAGAGGCAGAATGCACAAAGGTTTATTGGCAAAGTTAGGTGGAGGGGAAACAATAAGTCAGAGTAAAGCTATTATGATATTAAGCATAATAACCACAGTCACTAACATTAAGGAGCCTGTAAGGTGCCAGGCACTGTTCTAGGTAATTTTATGTGTTATCTCATTTAATTATCACACGAACCCTATGAGGTGAGGGAAGTCTTTTTTTTTTTTTAAACCCTGCAGTGCTGGGGATCGAACCCAGGGCCTTGTGCATGCTGAGCACTGTGCTCTTCCACTGAGCTATATCCCCAGCCTGGGAAGTGCCTATGCTTAGCCCTATCTTATAGATAAGGAAACTGAGGGGTAGATAAAGTTACAGGGTTAGAAGCTGACACCAATCAAGATATCTTATTTCAAGTTTAAGTTTTAGTCACTAATGTTAGGACTCTACTACATATGACACAAAAAGAAAAAGGATAAGAAAACCTGCTGCAACATTTGAACCTCTGACTACCATTATACTTTTAGGGTAGCATGGAGGGCTGTTCCCTTACTTCTTTTTATCATGAATGAATGGCACAAACGCAAAAACTACAAGCTTTGGAGTCAGAACCCATTTAGGTCTGAATTCAGGCTCCCTCCTCCATGCAACTGGCTGTCCAGCATCAGGTGAGCTCCCTGACTTCCAAGTTTCAATTTCTATAAAATGGGAGTAAGCCCTACTTAAATGGACAGTTGTGAGAATGGACTGAGACGATGCACATAAAGTGCAAAGCAAAGTGTCAGTATGGGTTTGATGTCAATAAAGGAAAACAACAAATACCATCATTCCATCACAAAGAATACAATGGAAGACTTATCAGATATTTATTGATGTATTAGTTAATGTATGAGAGTTTTTTCTTTTAAATGATATTTAATATAAAAGTTGAACTTAAAAAAAAAGATAATGACAAATTATGTCTTCCTTATCTAAAAATTTCTTGAGAGAGAAAGGCCTAGCAGGAGAAATAATGCTAAAGTTTGTCCAGAATTTCTTTGCATTCTCAAATCTACAATTTGAAAAAAGAAGAGCAAAAACAAAACACTCACCATGGATCAAATGCTGGTTGTCTTTTTGAGTGATTGGTTCCAGAACTGCTTTCAGATGGTAGGGAAGAAACTCTGGTTGACACATTATTTTCATGGAAAGAATTGTCTGGTCGTGGAGATGGCACTGAACGAAGAAAAAGTAAGCCACTGATGGACAGATGTACTCTTGGTCAAAGCAGTTCTCATGTCATTTTTTGCATTTTCATGGACATAAACAAGTTTAACTAAACAAACAGATGAGTAAAAGTCCTTTTGCAAAACTTTCATGTTTTCTGAGGTTGGAGGCATTGCAGGGAACATCCTCCCTACCTCACTGCTTACAACGCTAACCTGCAAGGGTCAGTTAACACCAGGCAATATGTACTTCAAAACAGAAACCTGATCTTTCAACTGATATAGGATATTTTAAAGTATGAATAATAGCCCCCAACCCACTGTTGTAACATTCTTTCAAGTTAAGGTTTTCTTATCATAGACCCAACTATGCAAAACCTAGTTCTTAGTCCAAAGTAATTTTAACAACATTTGTGTTGAAAAATACAAACTCCAGTTTAAGCCTCGCCATTTGGAAGGCAGTGTCATTCGTATATTTTTAAGCTAAATTACAAAGAAATTTGGTTAGTGCACAAAAATATTATTTTTCTCTACATTCTCATTTCAAGAATGAAACAGAAAAATAAACTGTAATGTAGGTAAGTAAATACTTTTCTACCTTTGGGGAGGGGGCAGTTACTAATTTTTTTCCATCAATTTCTAAGCTTGGTCATAAATCAAAATATACTGTAAATTTCTTTGTAAAAGTAATATATAGGATGTATATCAAGATAAGTGATACCACTTCACTTGACTCTTGACTAGTAGGAATAAAAATAAGAGGTATTCTGGAAACATCTGTCATTTAGTTGAACTTTTTCCTTTTATCTATTTCTGAACTTTTTTTTTTTTTGGTGGTACTAGTAATTGAACCTAGGACCTTAAAGTGCTCTACCACTAAGCTACATGCCTAGACCCTAATTTTATTTTGAGACACATGGAGAGGGGGGTGGTCTCCCTGAATTGCTAAGGCGATCCTCAAATTTGAGATCCTCCTGCCTCAGTTTCCTGAGTAGCTGGGATTCCAGGTGTATGCCACGGTGTCCAGTTATTTTTGATCTTTAATAAATTAAAATGTACTACATGCCAAACCCTGAAGTGAATTATGAGGTAGACAAATGAGATGTTTCTCTGATGTTAACCAATTTAATCCATTTGCCATCAAGATAAAACTGTTTCCATAAGTTAAGAACTAATTCATTAATTGAAAACTCCATTAATATTTTATATTAAAGTATCTTCTCTGGACATCTACAGAAATATCATGTGTATGATACATTTTGGAAATAAAACCACACTGATAGAAAAAAGTTTTTGCTCATGTGTACTATAAAATTTTGTTTTAATTAACTTTAATCAGAATTAAAAGTTTTATCCTATAAGATTCTAAAGTAATTGTGGTGTGTGTATGTGGGGGATGGTGGGGGAAGCATTAAAAGGCATATCCAATGCCTTACAATTTTTCCAAAGGTGGAACTGGGAGGGTAAAGAGTAGCCTAACCATTCAATACATATTTACTCTTGAATAACACTTCTGTGTATTTATTTAGCTTGGATTCCTAATTAAAATGACAAGTTAGTTCCCCATGTTCCCCACTGCCCCCAATTCTGGCCTCTTTCCAGCTGTCCTCCTAAAACAATAAAAACAGCAGGAAGTCAGGCATGGGAGCTCACTGCAGAAGGCTGTGGTGACTCTTAAAGGCTTTGCAAGGCAGAGCCTCCTATCTGTGGGCTTGCTGTTCATTTCTTCACCATGGGGTTTCAAGAGTTTCATAGTTACCACTCCTAGGGGTTTGCCTGCATCTGTCAATGTACCCTAAGTTCATATAACCCCAGAGGCACATTTCAGTCATCTGTTAAATATCACTTTTATATATATATACATATATTTAGTTGTAGGTGGACACAATACCTTTATTTTATTTTTATGTGGTGCTGAGGATTGAACCCAGGGCCTCACACATGGTAGGTGAGCGCTCTATCACTGAGCCACAACCCCAGTCCTAAATATCACATTTTTAAGACTGTGCAAATACACTTGAAATTTTTCTTTATTTCAATCAATAAATATTTATGAAACTGTACCTTGTCAGTGTGCTAATCAAAAGAAGAATAGATGAAGAGAAATCAGATTTTTTTTTTTTCAGTACTGGGGATTGAACCCAGGCCTCTCATACTCTAGGTGAGTGCTCTATCAATGAGCTACATCCCCAGTCCAAGAACTCAGCATCTCTGAGGGGCTTACAACCTTGTGAGAGAAATGCAGACAGAGAATGAGCACAATGTGGTCTGCATTGTATAAGAGGCTTAGACAAGGTACTGGGAGTAGGGAGTAGGACAAAGGAGTTAATACTTCATCTAGGGTGGGCAGGGAAGACCTCACACAAAGAGGACTGTAAAGAAAAAGACAGAAACAAGCTGCCAAGCAAGGGAAGAGGAGTGCATTTCAGGCCATTAAAGGGCATGGCCTATGTGAATCCCACAGGCTGGGTACCAAACAGACTTGGCAGTAAGGTGGGATGGGGGCAGATGCCGGGGACGGCAAGGGCCAGACCATGGACGATCTGGAATGACATCTTAGAGAATTCAAATTTCATCCTGATGCCAATGGAAAGTCATTGAGGGCCCTTCAACAGGTGAGAACTATGGTTTTGAGGTGGGGCGGTGGGGGGCAATGGGTTGCTTTACTCTATTTTCCCCCCATGGAGCACTATTACTAATCCTTGCTCTATAGGATTACTACATTTACTGGCAATTTCTCCTCCTAAGAATGTGAGTTCCATCAGGATGGAGGTCTTTAGCTATCTTGCCCACTGACATGTTTGTTCTAAGCTAGAATAGTACCAGGTACACAGGTGACATTCATGAGTATTTTATGACTTAATGGAATGCATGAGTGGTATGGTCAGAATGCAACTTCACATTCAGAAGGATCATTCCAGGGACTATTTTGATGGGAACCTTGGAGACAAGGAGGTTAGGAAACTACTACTTCAAAAGCCCAAGGCAGAAGCTAGGAGGACCTGAACGAAGACAGAGTGACCAGCGGCAGAGAACTGCTAGAGGTGACAGTGCAGACAAGAATGCTGTAAGTGTGAAGTCAGTTGGGGTGGGGAAATGTAGTGCAGGGCTTGGGCTAGAGATGGACGCCTCAGAGAGGAGAGGAGAGGAGAGGAGAGGAGGACCCTGGTTAATGCTGGGGGTGGCTTACCTCTATAAAAGCTGCCAACTCTTCTGGGGACAGGATCATTGTACAGATGTCTGTTTTCTTTGGGGGCTGTGCCATCATCAGAGTGTGGGTCATGATATGCTCCACCCTGAGGGAGGAAACGAGTTTACAGAAGTTAAACCACAGACTGATGACAGTACCACCTATGAGGTCAGAGTAGAGCCCAATCAATCTATAATTTACTCCACAATCTTTTTAAAAGAAAACTCAAGACAATACCGTGAGGAAAAGACTTCCTTTAGAAGCCAGTCTAACTTATGTGCGGGAGGCTGGGTATGAATAAAGTTTACCAGGTAGGCTACAATGATGTTGAGTGAACAATCTGTACAGACCATCTTATAGTAAAATGTAGTAACTCTGAGGAATCAGACCTCGGACTTTTGACGAGTGTGGAATGAAGAGGTGCCTTCTCTGGAGGACTCTTTAACAGAAGGTCTCGCCACAGTCATCTCTGGAGGCAGCTGTTCTCCAGGCTGGAAGTCAAATTCAAAAAGATTTATAAGAACATCCTATTCTTAGGGATAAAAATCATCATGGTCTTTATGTAGTAAACTGGGGACTGAATCCAGGGGTGCCGCACCACTGAGCTACATCCTCGGCCCTTTTTATTTTTTGAAACAGGGTCTTGCTAAGATGTCCAGGCTGGTTTTGAATTCGTAATCCTCCTGCCTCAGTCTCCCAAGTAGATGGAATCACAAATGTGTGATACTGCGCCCAGACTAGTACCTTAACCAGCTAAAATTAAAAAAAAAAAAAAAAAAAAAGTTGGCTAAAACATAAGTTGTCCCAGGCAAGAGTGAATCATCTGATGAATGTAAAATAAGCTGAACACATTTCAACAGATGGAAAGCGAAATTCTCATTAAAGTCAAGACAAGCAAGGAATAAATTAATCTGAAAATAGTTCAATTAATTATTAAAAACAAAAAAAAATCTGTCTAATATCTAGACGTCATGGTTCTGAGTAGCACTCTGGTTAGAGTCTATTAGTCAATCCAAAAGTCCTCTAGCTGATTTTAGGCTGAGTTCTCTAAAAGAACTGTCCAGAACCAAAATTATTTTTCAGAAAGGACTCATATAGCCAATTCAGATGAAAATAAATGCTTCTTGAATGAATCAAGGAATAAGTCCTCTTAATCATTTTTGTCTTAAAAGTCTCTAAATCCTATAGTCTCTGGGCTTTAAATTCTCTTCTCATCTCCAGGATAATAGCACTTAGGTTCTCTGCATTTCTCAGCCATAATCATGACAGTGCTCCTCTACAGAGAGGCTATTACTACCTAGCTTTCTCAAGAAAATGAGTCATAACCTCAGCACAGTACTTGGTCTACAACAGTGCCCAAGGGGGAAAAATTTCACATTTTCTACACCTCAGAAAAAACGATTAAGGAATGCAATTACCAAATCATTAGGAAGAGTTAGTTGCACCGTGTAGGTGTATATTAAGGCACAGAAAGAGTGTTAGCTCAAGTCTAGGTGAGATATAAAAAATGTTTTATTTAAAATATGATTCTGTTTTCCTGCTCCTCACTTTCTGGTGTATTTGGAGGATTCTGGGCAAGAATTTCCCCAGTGCTGTCTTTCTTTTTTCTGCTTTGTGACAAAATCTCATTTGATTTTTACCACCTGTGCTGTTGACAAGGGCCTCTAGAAAAGTATTTTAGAAAACAAATTATTTATGTCTAACCTAAACTCAGCAAGAGCCCCTAGTGCTTTTGAAGGTGGTCACAACACTTTGCATGAGAATGATTCCTGTGATTTACTCACAGCCTTCATTACCTTTTCAAGCCTTCTGCCACCTTTGCTCCTTTAAATGTGTACTTTCTTGCAGCTTGGCTCTGTACCTCCTGAACAGGACTTGAGTAACAGTTGGATCTGTACTTAGCCCACAGTAAGTGCTTATAATTAGCTTATGACCACCAAGTTCACAAAAATCCTTTCTCTGAATTCTCAGAGAGCCAGTCATTTGTCCTTTTTCCAAGTGAAACCATCTTTTCTTTTTCTTACTTCTCTGACTCTATGCTTAATGCCAGTACACTTTACCTGGTTTTGACCTCCGTCTCATGTTTACGGGCGGCTGCTGGGTCCTAGAGATTTTTCTAGGTTCTTGAGATTCTCTTTTCTCTATAGTAACTCCTCAGGGACTCCTCTGACCATTCCTGTAACTCCACTTACAGCCTCTGCAAACATGCCCTCCCCTCAGCTGGCCTTTCCAGCTTCTTAGCGCACATCTGGGCACCTGGAGACTGTCTCAGAATCCCAGTTCCATCTTGAACTAGTTGGGTAAACTCAGGCAAACTACTCAACTGTGAGATGAAGGGAGTGACTTAGGGGGCTTCAAAAATCCCCTTTCCCACTCTGAAAAGGAGCTCCTATGAAAGAAATCTTCAAGCTTCCCTTTCCCTACATTTGACCCTGCAACTTGAAAGTTCAGTTGTTTCTACTTCTGAGCAGTTATTAAGATCCACCTGCTTTCCCACTGGCATTCCCTCAATCCTGAACACACTCCTTATGTGTGCATGACTGCGAAAGTCACTCCAATTCTTGCACTTTCACCTCTAGGAACATGAAGTCAGTTGCAATCCCTGGAGCACACCATGTCATGTCAGGTCTCAATCACCCTCTGTCTCCTTGGAATGTTTTTTCTTCCCTTCTTTCAAGTCCCTTTCCTGCTGTTGCTGTCACTTTCACCCCCAAGTGAAATCCTCACCCTCCAGGAGAACTCTGCTCAGATGCTGCCTCCTTGGGGAGCCCCCCACTGCCCTGCCACACTGCTCCCTCTCCCGTTGGCCCACGTGTGTCTCTGGTACAGCAGCTGGAACTCGACCCCACAGCATGAGAATGACTGATCTACTGGCAAGTGTTCCCTGCCAGTCCCCATATTCTAAGAGGACAGAAACCCTGCCATTCTCATCTTTCTAACTAAGGCCTCGCATGGTGCCTGAGCATATATTCACTTTTCAGCCATTCACTACTTGTCTGTATCCTTACCCAGAGCAAGACTGTCCCTGAAGCCATTTCTGACTGCTGCTGCTCACAGTGATCTTTCCATGCTTTCAGTTCCTATTCCTAGCCAGTGCCATGTGAATGTAGGTCTTAATTCTTTCATTGTTAACATGTATAATTTAATCTTCCCTGGGAGAAGCTAGTTTCTCAAGGGCAAGAACTCTATTTGGGACTCTCTGGAATGCCTGAGAACACCCAGCACGGAGATAAGGTTCACTGTCGAAGTAACAGCTCCCGTCATCACAGGAACAGCAGGAATGACTAAAATTTGTTAGACACTCTGTGCCAGGCACGGGCACAGTGCTTTATACATGACATCGTGAAAGTATGATTTAAAAATGTGTTCTATTGTAAGAATGCTACTTCTTTAAGCAGGTTAGTCTCAGTTCTAGAGTCTGATGATCGACAAGATGGATGAAGCATTATGCTGAAAATATTGCCTGAAGATTTAGAAACAATTCAAAAAGACTGAAAATTAACATTTATCCTGGCCTGAAGTTAAAATTTATCTGTAGTTCTGAATAAATTAAAAACTTTTAAATTCAGTGAAGGTATTGAAGAAGGTCTTAGAAAAAAGGTTTGATTTAAGCAAATGTGGTTTGGAGAGATTAGAGAAAATACCCATGCATTCACAATGAATTTTGAGAAAACTAAAAGCTCACCCATATAGCTGATGAGTTCTGTCATAAATCAAAATAGGATTCTCTCAACAAAATATGCCAGAAGGGAACATTTAAGAAAAGAAACCAATTACTAAAAACAAACTTTTGCATTCTTTTGAGTACTCAACAGTTGATTTAAATAATATATTTTTTTAACAGAACAGTTCCATTCACTCTACCAAAGAAAGTATGGCCTCCTGCAGTAGGCGAAATCACAGACTGACCCTGAAAGCAATCCCTGTAACCCCTTCCCATCCGTGATGAGCCCACCATACTGGGTCAAGGTGCTGAGCTGTACCTGAGGTGATAAGAGTTGCAGGCTGTTGGCTCTGGCCGCCATCCCTTGCCCTATGCTCAAGCTTCCGTCCAAGCCTTTGGCTCTCACTTTGTCCCGGGTCACATACATGGAATGCCTGTGAGGACGTTGCTGAGAGGAGAAGGGGCTGGTATAGCCTAGCCCATAAGAGAAGGACTCATGAGGTGCAGACAGCGAATGGGAATGGCTGCTGTCCATGTGTTCAGGCAGCTTCAATTCCTCCATCGTTTTGGAATGCCTCGTTGTGGTTCTGCGTGAGTCCAGAGTGCCCTCATTTCGATTATTTCTCCCTGAAGGGCTGAGTAAAGTTCTTGTGTCACTGTGCCTGGTGGGGGTTGGGCTGGTGGGAGAGTTCAAGTCCAAGCAGCTGGATGGGAAGTACCTACTGGTACTGGTATCTGTGATTTGGGCCCTGGTTTCAGAAAGGTTGCTCACAGACTTGGAGTCACTCAATGCCCCATGGCTTTTGGCCTTGGTCCTGTAGGAGGGACTCCTGGAGGACTGGGGAATGGTGTCAATGTAGCTGTGCCGACTCTGCTTTTCACTGGGCTGCAGTGTCCCGGCTTTGCTCTGAGAACTTTCCATGAATGAATGCCGGTTCTGCTGAGATCTGCTGCTGGACTTGAGGTACTTTGTGCCTGGGCCTTCTGAAGGCTTCGGGTCAATATTAAAGTCAAACTCTGTCTTGGACTTGGCTTCTTTTGGACTGAGAAGATGTGGTATGTTGTTGTTGGTGAGATCTTTGCTGGCGGACCCAGGCTGGGTGCTTGCTTGGTAGGTTTTGGTGTGCATCGGACTAAGAGTAGCTCCAGCAAGGTTTCCATTCAGGAAGCTTTCGTTGGCAGGAAGGCCTTCGTCAGCCCGGGGCAGACCCACACTTAAGTTCTGAATGTCCTTGCTGTTGGATCTGTGGTGAGACTGTAAAGCAGCACCTTTGCTGGCTTGGTTTCTATGTTAAAAACAAAAGAGGTACATAGGTTTCCTTCAATAGCAGGCACACACAAAGTATCACATTAAAAAGAAAGAAAAATACCCACACACTTAAAACACCTCAGTGACTAAAAACATTAACTCTCTCAAACATGTGCCTACCAATAAGAAGGAACCTATCAATAAGAAGTCCCTCATACTAAGTCACTCTGCAACAAAGCACTAGTCCTGATGAAGTTATTAGGGTATCCTTAACTGCTTAACTAACTTGTCGTCAACACAGTTTCTAACTGATAATCTGATAAAAACATGTTTTCACTCTGTTGGCTGCTATAAGTGTTCATTATAGAATATCTGCTAAGGAGAACAGAGCTGAGATATAGAAAGACTCCCTATCTCTCTTTTATCGTTTGAATGTCAGAAGAGAACATTTAGATTTGAAGGTTACTATGTTCTTTGAACTTGATTTTTCTTTGTAAAACATAGCTTGCCTCAGAAATATGTACTCGTAGCACACAGACACCAATGTCTCTTGTCTTTAGCCTGTAGAGTCGAAGAATGAGAATTCCAGCAATGTACTCATTAAAAGAAAATGGCACTCTAAAGAGAAATGTAAACTGCCCAGTGAGGTTTGTTGGAAAAGATGATGATCAATGTTTATGTTTTGGAGAAGTGGCAATTACTTGGGGCTCTTTGGCTATCTCCTCGTACACTAAACAGGAGCACATCATTAACTGTTCAGACACCTCTGTGTTCACTCAACAAGAAGCCTATACCAGATCCTAGGAATCTGAAAGTGTTAACTGACTGCCAAAGGATACAATTTAGTACAACTATTAATCCAGAGGAGAACCTTAACCTCTATCTGAAAGCTGAAAGTAACACATAGCAAATTCAGTTTTATCTATTAAAGTAACTATTTTAAAGGACTAGATAGGGGCTTGTGATAGATTAGAATGTTTCAAAATGAATGAGTCACACAATTTCCTTTTTACTATGTATTCAGAAACTGTTGTAAATATCACTATTACTAAAGATGGTTTGATTTGGGAAAGTTTTGTTGCCATCACATGCTAATCAGAAGAAAAGCCTCCCCCCTTTTAAATCCAGAATGCTAACCTGTGAAACTGTGCCTTCTAATTTTCCCTGTAAGAATCTGCATGTTCAGGCATCAAATGTAAGGGCCCTTTTCCTATCATATTTTTCAGATGGTATTCTCCACCAGAAATCTACCTGAGAGCATTAAAAAAAATCTTACATTAAGCAAGTCTGTAACAGTATGGAAAGTGCATCTCCTAAATGCACTCACTAATCTCTCCCAGTAAGAATCACAGCTTTAAATAAGGACACTTAAATTTGAGTTGAACAAATGGCAAATCTAAGACCTAGAAAGAAATCAGGAAGATGGGAGAGTTAAGTTTTACTTTCTGTTAAATGATGTCAATAAAATCTATCTGCAGATCCATAAAGGACAGACCCTGTATCCTAAAGGTGTCAGGTTTTAAAATCGTTAGTTGTTTGTCAACATACATCTTGCTAACTAAAATATCTCAGTGACTTTTAAAAAAACCCAACAATGATAGTCTCATTCATGAATAGATCTAAGTGTATTGGTTATTTATTATTTATCCAATTCCCAATCCATTCTTCACCACTCTGGCTGGTCCTGGACCCAGACAGTGTTCCCCATGCTTGTGAGTTGGTGACCTTCCAGTAAGGCTTAGCATGGTTTCAAGCATCACAGGACCAGAGGAGAAGGAGGCCAGGGGAGGTCTTCCTTGCTCCTTCTTGGCAGTGATGCCCTGACTCAGAACCTAGTTGTATCCCTCCCTCCAGATGACAGCTTCTACAGGGTAGCTCTCCCTGCCAAGCTCCAGCTGTCACTGGGCCTTGGAACCCTATTTTCTCTCCTTCTTCTTCAGGCCTAGAGAGAGTAATGGCAGAAAGATAACACATGCAGATATTGGGAAATGTCTCAGTCCGAAAAAAGGACCAGAAAGGGACAGAGAACAGTGAAGACAGCTGCTAGAGCTTCTATTAGCTTCTGGAACTGCTAGAATCACTGCTATTGATGTTGAGCACAATCCTACATGAGATCTTATACATATTCACAGCAACATTTTTTTGGGGGGAGGGGTACCAGGGATTGAACTCAGGGGCACTCAACTATGGAGCCACAGCCCCAGCCCTATTTAGTATTTGTAAATTTAGAGACAGGATCTCACTGAGTTGCTTAGCATCACACTTTTGCTGAGCTGGATTTGAACTCGTGATCCTCCTGTCTCAGCCTCCTGAACCACTGGGATTACAGGCATGCACCATTGCACCCGGCCGTAAGATACAATTTCTAACATGAAAAGGAAAGCTATAAAGTTAATGCAGAAACATTTGTCAAAGTTTTAGGTTTTCTGTAAATGTACAGAGTCTAAACTGTTATTCTGAATGTTCAAGTCCCAGGATTAATTGGAAGTCATTGAGCTTTGTACATACCATAATTCCTATATAGAAAGGGCATCATATTATCTTCAAATTGGAGCTCTGCCAAAGTATAACAATGAAATACAGCTTTGAAAATTCCACAGATCTCTTTGACACACAACTGTAAAAAATCTGTGTTAAACTGCCAACCACATAAGGAGATTTTATATATAAACTGCTCTTAAATGGTTGGCAGGACAGATGGATGGATGGATGGTTAATATATTTATGTAAAATAAGTTTTAAAAGGAAACACTAAAGGCACAAAGCTACAATATTAGGGGAAGACTGGCAAAGCAGAACCAGTGAGAGAGGAGCATGGACATGCTGAAGCATGGGCCTTTTTTAGTTGTTCAGTTCCAGTTCCTATCAGGGCTGGAAGACCCATCAGGCACTCTGCTTTTTAAATCTAACTTTTGATTTTGTCTCTAATCTTTAACTGATTAAGACTTTTCATTTTCTCAGGTGGATCACACCTTCTGAGCAGGAACCTACTCCATCGGGGTGCTGGCACTCCATCATTCCTGTAACACTATCACCACACATCTTACTTCAGAGATCCTTAAAGAGGTTTCCCAAGGACAGTCTCAGGTCCCCACTGAGGTTAACTCCAAGAACTCTCTCAAGTGAGTCACCACAAGCCAAATAACACAGGCCCCCCCTCTCCAAGCGTGGTCACACTACTAATGTCTATGGCACAAATCATGAATTTATCATCAGTTTACTGAACTTTATATCATTGGGAAATTTTCATTTTAAATGTACACTGTAGACAATTCAGGTAGAAGGGAAACAAAAGGACCTGAATTGAGAGTGACCCCAGAGACACAGAAATAATCTGAACCTGTCAAATGCAATGGAGCAACCAGATGATGACTACTATTCCTTACTTAGCGTACTAAAATTGCATGGAAGCAAACAAACGAACTAAGAATGGTCTGTAAGATGTGAGGGGAAACAATAACTGAAACCAGTCATTTAAAGAAGAGTAAACAGTTCTGAGATATAATCACACTATTGCACTTAAGCAGAGCAAATAAAGGACAAATGGTTATCACCAATTTATGACTGTCCTCCTAGACCTTAAAGTACCAAATCTTGAGCTGTCAAAATTCCAATCTATAAAAAACAAATGCTCTATGTGGAAGAAAAATTGGGGGGAAGCTTTTTTTTTTTTTTCTTCTAAAGCCTCACATTAAAAATTATTGTTTTCTCCCTTTGTGGTGCTGGGGACCAAACCCAGGGCCCTGCACATGCTAGGCATCTATTTCTAGTAGTAAATGAAGGAAGCTATATCTTTTATAATCTAATAATCCTAGATGCTAAGATCAGGTTCTGGAAGATGAAGGAAGACAGGGAGACTTTGCCTACCCTCTTTCTCCTCCTTCAAATGCAGCAGAATTGGGAAATATCAGGTCTGGAAAGACAAACTGACTGATCTAATCCCAGGGGTGTGTGTGTGTGTTTGAAAAATTGTATTTAAAAAGCATCACTTTTAATCACTGACTTTACTATTTCCATACACTTATTTTCATGAAAAATTAATTTTTCAAAAATTAAAGGACAGGAACAAAAACACAAGACCTTCTAAAGAGCCAGTTTACTTGGTTCAGTTGCAAAGATTATTCTAGGGTAAGGTCCCATCCATGTTTGACATCCTCTTCTTCCAGGAATCCTCGTGCCCCAACCCATCCTTCTTCCTCTAGGTATTACCCCTGGGTGCTATTTATACAGAATCTTCTAGCTATTGAGGCTGGAAACCCCCCGAGTTGCTAACTCAATGCTACCTTTCCCAGAGAATGTATAGATTTCCATAATATGCTTGTTAAAGATAAGAAAGACTTTAAGACCCACACAAATCTTTAATTATAGTTCTGAATCATGTAATAAGCATAAGGAAGATATTTTTGAATACAGAGGGCTTTCCTTCTTTTCTCTAAGTGCATAATTTTAGCAGCCACCTCCTCCACTTACTTGTAAGACCAACACTGCATCTGTATTTCCTTAAAAGGGAATATTTACCTATTAGACAACGTGCTGCTTTCCACATGATAAGGTTTCCTTTTGGCTGACCTTGAAGGGGATCGATCCAAAAGTCTCTGGGTTTGAAATGTAGGGTGATTCAAACACTGTTCTGTCAAATATCTGTCAGCCGGGTCCAACTTCAGTAAATTCTTAGGAAATAAAGTTCAGGATTGGACATTACAAATTTAAATTCTAATAAAAATTTTATGTGTTTTTTTTTTTTTTTAAGAAAAGGAAAATACATGAACATGCCAAATATCTAGCAAACACAGTTCAAGAAAAACACGAAGACTCTCTAAATCACCCATAATCTCACCATTATTGTTCTCTGGGTGGATATCGTTCCAGTCTTTTCTTGAGTATCATATATACATATTTTCTTTTTAGAAAATCTTGGTCATATTATACACAAAAGTTTTATATCCCACCCTTTTAACTTACTCATCAAAACCACTTTTTATGACATAATTTAAACATTTAAAAAAATCTTTTTAGTACATATATATTCACATTCTTCATTTTTTTTTCCTGTTCCTCAAATACTTAGTTCCTCTTTTTGGAGACAGGCCATCAGTTTCTTGTGCAGCCTTCCATAGGGATATGCTGTACACATCTCTATTCCTTTTATTTTACCCAAATTGTAGCATACTCATAACTGTTTGTACTTAACTTTCTTTTCACTCTTTGCACTTGACAATCTTTTTTTTTTCTTTCTTTTTTTTTTTTTTTTTCTGTACTGGAAATGGAATCCAGGGGCATTCTACCACTGAGTTATATCCTCAGCCCTTTTTTATTTTTTATTTAGAGATAGGGTTTTGCTAAGTTGCCAAGGCTGACCTAGAACTTGCTATCCTCCTGCCTAAGCCTCCTGAGTAGCTGGGATTACAGGCATGTGCCACAACACTCAGCCTTGACACATAATCTTAAGGGTTCATTCATATATGTAAAGAGCTTTAAGTCTATGGATGTACTTTTTGTGTGTTTTCCTTGTTTTGTTATTTTTATTTTTAGAAAATTTCTTTTTTGAACTGAAGATTGAACCCAGTGGAGTTTTACCCCTGGGCTACATGCCCAGTCCTTTTTATTTTGAGACAGGGTTTCTTTAAATTATGAGGGTGGCCTTCAATTTGCAATCCTCCTGACTTGGACTCCCGAGTCACTGGGATTACAGGCATTACAGGCGTCAGCCACAGTGCCCAACCTCCTTGTTTTATTATGAACAATGTGGCAACGAATAATCTTATAACATGTTTCTTTGCCCCCTTGCCTTTTTTCTTTTGCAGTTCTAGGAACTGAACTGCAGGTCTTGTGCATGCTAGGAAAGTACTCTACCACTGAACTATATCCTCAGCCCTTACGCCACATTTTTAATGACTACACAGAAATCTGTGATATGGATATACCATGATTTAGTTAGCCAGGCTCCTACTGTTGGGCATTTAGATGGTGGTTGCTTTTCATTATTATAATTAATGCTGTGACAAACAAGTGAAATCTTTCACAGGATGAACTCCTGAAGATAGAACTGTTAAGTATGCAAACTTTTGAAGATTCTTTTTGGTGTATTGTCAAATTACCTCCTGGGAAGGTGTCTCAAAATTATATACCTCTCTGCAATTGTAGGGATCTACCTATTTCTTGGCATCCTCATTTTTTTTAATAATAATAAATTAGATATTTAAAAGATAGTATCTCGCAGTGGTTTTAACACTCATCTTTGACTACTAGTGAGGCCGAATGCTTTTACATGTTTATTAATTACGTTTCTTAATTTTCTATTTCAAAATCTATCCTTGTTTATTTGTGTTATTTGTTCATTAAGGCATTGGCCCTTTGTTTTATATTGTACATATTAGATTCTTTACAACTAAAAGTGCTCTTCCAAATATTATTTATTTAGCTTAGTAACTGAACAGGATTTTAAAAGTGAATCACTAAGATTAATTTTTAATTACAAATTAAGCAAACAGCTGAAGAAACATAACCTACATAGCTTAATACAATACAATAGAGCACACTAAAATTTGCTCTTTGCCATTCTCCCTCAAAGGAAGGAAGCAGGGTGAATTGTAGCATTCACAAAACCATCTCGAGCTCACTTTTATTGGTTTTGCCCATAGTTAATCTCTTTGTGACTCACTATTAAACAGCAAAAGGAAATTTGCTCCCAAAAAGTCAGACTTCAATTTCAGACAAGTGCCTTCAACCTAGCACCACATAAAGTTTGATTTCTGATCCTGCCATATACTGAAATGATCACTTTAGATTGAAAGATTCTATTTGTTGAAACCCAAGTCACTGATTACATGAAAATGGATTTGTATTCATATTGGTTCAGACACAACTCTGAAATCATCTCAATTCCTTCTTATTATGAAACAAAAACTGTGGGGATATATAAAATGATTTTGCTCTCACTGGCAATTCAACAGTTAACATCAAAATGGCTCCATTTAAGAGAGTAGTTAAAAACAAAGGAAATTCAGCCCTTGAATAGTCTTTTAAATTCAAAGTGCATATGACCTTTCAGAAACCAAATATCTACTAGCATTAGTGCTATTTATTGTTAAGTAGAATTTACTGTACATATAAAAATTACATTTACATTTATGAATACAGCTGTTAATTTTCAAATTAATTGAAAGGATGAGGTCTTATGAGAAAAATATGAAATTTACCTAGTTAATAGTTTCTAAAATTCAGCGTTTTGGGGGAAAACATCATCCTCACCATTATCACCACCACCACCACCATCATCATTTTTACTGTAATAGATTCAACATAATTATTGTATTTATTCTTAAAATAGGTAAGGGCTTGAATTAATTCTGATGACTTATATTCCCACAAAAATGGCTGAAATGAACAGATGCAGGATGAGATGGCCATTTTAGGTACTTCTATTACCTCGGACAAAATTATCCAGACAGCTTTTGGGAATGGAAAGGATAATTGGTATTTTTAATTTTTCAAGTTCATTTTCAAAAATAGCTAAAAGACAAAAGGAATGATTCTATTTATGTAACATTCAATAATAATAAGGCAATATTAATGGTTGGTGATAGAAGGGGCAGAGCAGGACAGAGGCATAAAGCCTAGGAGGGATCATAAGGAGGGTTCTAGGGTATTAACACTTTTCTATATCTCAATCTAGGTAAGGCTATAAGAATATGTTGACATTACAAAAATCAACTGAGATGGAGACATAACCTGAGCACCTTCTGAATGTATATTTAAGTCAAACTATTTACTGTTCAAGAAACTTGAAAGCAAACACATTTTAAAAATAGGAATTAGAATGTTTCACTTCCAAATTGGTAGAAGTGAATAAAGATTTGGGATATTGTTCTACTTCTGTCTGTGCTACCTTTTATAAATACTTATTTTTATTCAGGTACCACACTGATGACTGATAATTACACTTGGTAATGACTTAACAAAAAAGTTCAATTATTTTTAACTAAAAAATAGATAAAAGGTAGAAAACATGAAATTGTGTTTACTTCCATTTTTTTGCTTTATTTACATTTTAAAAGTTACCAAATAGTTAAGGCCCTGATCAATAAATATTGACTATGTGAAAGAATATATTGACAAAACCCAACTGAAGTAAGTGATAATTTATGCCTAATTAAACTAAAAGAAGTTGGAGTCTGTTGTTTTTTTTTTTAAACAGCATTTCTCAATCTGTATTCAGAACATTATTTTAAAAAAACCCAGTATTTAGTATTTAATTAAATTTGGGAAATGTTGAGTGAAACAGAAAACAGAAATGCTTTATTTATTTATTTATTATTTATTTTTTTGTGGTGCTGGGGATTTGAACCCAGGGCCTTGTGCTTGCGATGCAAGCACTCTACCAACTGAGCTATATCCCCAACCCCCCAGAAATGCTTCTTTACAAGAGATTCTGAAAGCTTTTACAGGTTAATGAACACTGAATCTCTACGAAAGGTTATAAGGTATGTGGCCTTTCCCAAATGCCACACCTCCCTCCTCCACCTCCACCCCCACACCTATTTACACTGTGTTCCCTGGAACATAGATTAACATAGTTTAAAGCACAGTGAAGTTCTAAGAATGCAGTTCAGCAATTTCCAACTGTGCTAAATATGTCTTTTAAAGGCTCTGTGAACAATGTAGCCTCCACTGATTTTGACAGTTGACTGAATGGGCATAAAATAAAACTCATCCATTAACAAGTGTTTTTTCAAGGTTTACTATCATACAACCAATGCTTGTTTATATGCTTGCTGGATGCATCAGAAGCTGGGAAAATAAGAAAAATAATTTTTGCTCAGGGGTTTGACTGTCTACTGTGGAAGAAAAACCTGGTAGGAAAAATCTGAGGGTGTTTTTAGTAGTTCAGAGCAGGAAGTGCTCTGGACAAGGGGCTAGCACCAGGAACACTCAGGCCACAGTAGTAGTCAGCCATTCTGACATGTCTAAATTGCCTGAAAGAATGAGTTATGTGGGAGAGAAGAAGTCAAGTCAGAAGAGGACAATCGGTTCATTGATTGTATCTGTACAAACAAAGAGATGCCTTAAATATCATGTAAAAGAAACTGTAGAATCTCTTTTCCTTCAACATTCGTTTTACCATTTGTTTAAAAACCTATGCCTGATCAGCTCTGAGTGCTGACAGATTTTTATTATTCTGCCCTTAGGAAAATAAGTTAGGGATCTCATGCTCTTATCTGAATGAACTATGATAATACCAGATCCTGTTGCAATTTTAAACAAATTACATGCCTTTTAACATGAAATAGTCCCCCATTATTCACAATTATGCATCTACTAACAAAACATTTAATTTATGAAAGCAGGTTATGGTCACCTGTAGACACAAGAGAATCCATAAACCAAAAGACATTTTCATACAGATATTAATTCCTCCTACCTTCATTAGGTCAAGTAAAACACTATTTAAAATTCCAAGGTATCTTCTCTCCAATGACTGAGGATGGTTCACAGCCGGAAACTGTAAGGACAATGCAATAGGAATGTCAGCACATGGGAAAGGACGTGTGTGCATGTTTTTGTGAGCATGGCAGGAAGGAGCAGTCAAGTTACAGACTAGTGCCAATCCAAGCAAATTCATATTTGTATATTACTTTTGGTATCCATGTATTTCAGGTATGAATTAATAGGACTGGATGTTAAACAATAGGAAAATTCACAGTGAAATATGATATTTAAATCTAGACAGACAATACTTTTAGGCATGTAAAATAGACCAAGATATAAAAATCTGAAACTATTTATACAGTTTTTATCTGCTTCTCTAAGTTCTAAAATAGTTTACACAGAATATGTCTGCTTATACATACAATTCTTAATTATTGATGGTAACTAGAGGAGGGACAATATGATATGACGTAAGATTTTTGGCTTTTTCACAAGAACGTATCATTTATTCCTGAAAATAGCTAAGTTTTAAAAAGGAGAAAAAGGAAGCAAGAGGCCAGAACCTGAAAGGCCACAGAAGCAGAAACTGAATTCGGGCACACAGTGTAATTGCTTTAAGTGTCTTTTTTTAAATGACCTGTTTTCAATTCTCCTTTTTTGTAAGTTGAAGCAGGGGGCAAACCATAGGCACCTAGATTAACAAATGCATTTTTTAATAAAATGAGGGTGAGGGGTCAAGTTTATTTAGATGTTCTACCCTTTTCTGTGTTAACTCACACTTGGCACTATCTGAGTAAATGTAACACTGGGAATTACAACTGGCAGAGCCCAAAGCCATATGCTTCCTCCAAATATGAAGTCTAGTTTGCTTCTAATATATATTTCTTCTATGCCAACATAAGAGCATTTCAAGGTACTGAAATACCTAAACATGTTAAATAAGTGGACAGGAGAACTAATTATGTGGTAAAATTCAAACAGGCTATTCAAGGAGTGATTATGACATCATTTGCACAGTCTGCTCAGTAGGGCAAGAGATGTGGAATATGGGTAAGACCTAAACCTGGCATTTGAGGAATCTATTGTATGATTGGGAAAACAATCAGTGCTACACTGTGCAACCATAAATCCCAAGGGAAGCTCAGAAAAAAGAGAGACCAAGGTGGCTTGTGGCTATAGAAGAAAGAACCTATTGGTAATATTTGAACTATGTTTTGAAGGATTAAAAAAAGTGAACAGAGAAAAGTAGGACAGCACCTCCCAGACAGAGAAGGAAAGAATAACATGAACTTAACAGACTCACAGGCAAAAACCTAAAACTGATTTCTGAGGGAAGTGATGCTATGTGAGGCATTTTAGGTATTATTATCCTTACTTTAGAGATGAGGAAAATGATGATCAGAAAGTTCAAATAACTGGTTCAAGGAAAGTTACATAAGTAACAAGCAACAGAACTAGTATTTGCACCCAGGCCTGTGATCCAAACCTACACTCTTTCTAAACTGAGGCATTTTTCCTAATGGAGGAGCAGAAGTTCCTTTTGATGTTGTTGGAACATTAAAAATCAGTCCAAAGAGAGAGACACCTGCCATGCCATGATAAAAGACCCTGTACCAGTACATTTTATTGACTGATTGATTGATTATGGTACCAGGGCTAAAACCCAGGTGTGCTTTTACACCTAAGTTACATGCCTAGCCCCCTCCCACCTTAATGTTGAAACAGGGTCTCGAGAAGTAGCTAAGGCTGTTTGAAATTGCAATCCTCCTCCTGCCTCAGCCTCCCAAGTCACTGGGATTACAGGTATGTGCCACCTTGCCTAGCACAGTACATTTTGATTAATACTTTGCTTCTGAGGTCTATATTATGCTACCAGATATCCCCTCCTTTTGTCAGAAATGACCTTTCATTGATAAGAAAATTAATTCCAAAAGCCAAAAGGCATTAGAACTATTATAATAAAATTACCAAGCAAGCTTTTAACTTAAACAAATTATATGTTTTAAATGAAATCTACCATTCTAAAATGAGATGATTCAACAGACAGCCAAAACTTAAGCACAGAATTTAAACTATATCCCAATCAGTAGTTTGTTTCCTTTCTTAATCACTTGGCAGATACAATACAATGAGTGTACCTCTTTACTGAGACTCTATGTTAGGCACTGGTCTGGGTATTTTATACTCAAAATTTCATCTTCACAACAACCCTATCAGGTGATATTCTGTTATCACCACTTTACACATGAAGAAACAGAAGCACAGGATGACAAAATAAGTTGTTGAGTTCATTCAAGTAATAAATGTGAAGCCAGGTTTTGTACTCTAACAGTTTAACACCAGAGCCTAGGCCCTAAGCTATGAGATGGCAATTGTTTTCCAAATAATGCATACAATTAGAGCAACATCTTGTAGAGTTCCCATTCTCTACGCAAATGGATCCGATTGCACATCATACACTGGATTTTAGTTACCGGTGAGTCCATACGGGGCTCACAGCAATTACAGTTCACAGGCTCTCTGTGCTTAGCTCTCCATAGCAGACGTTCTCAAGGGATATCATAAAAGAAAACTTTCCCCTCAAAGGATGTTGTTAAACCTCTAAAGAGACTGAACTAATTTAGTTGAAATACCACAAACACTTTCAGACTAAAATGTAAACATTTAAGGTTTATAAAAATCAAAGTGCCATGGAAGCAGCAATTTCCCTGAAGAATATTTATAAGCAGCATTGTCAAATGCTGTTTAACACTTTACAAGTAATATTGTTTAGCAAGGAGGTCTGTGAACAATTAGGACCACAGACCACTCTTTGTGTGGTCTCTCTAATCTAAATGGTATTCATTCTTCTATATCTACTTTAAGTGTCAAATCTTCCATAAAGCTTTTCTAATGAATCCTTAACTATGATTTCTAACTTCCTGGAATGTTTGACATGCTTCACAATCTAAATCATAATCTATTAGAAAGCAGTACAATAAAGTAATGAGTCCCAGTAGTATACTATATATTTATTCTTTCCTAATTATTTCAGTAGTATTTCAGTAATTCTCTAGCTTATTAAGGCCAGGTACCATTCATATCTGCTATATATTATATAGACTATTTAACCTGGAATAGTCTAGAAGGGGCTTCATGGACAGAGATTTGGTTGGAGTCTAGGCAAGTGTTGGGAACACCAGAAAAATGGAAATGAGCCATTTCAGAACCCACATATCAAGAAAATGGTGGGAAATTCAAGGTAGTCTAAGAACAGGGGGCGGAGACGGGGTAGAGATGATGCTAGGAGGATCCTTAATGCTACCCTAAAGAATTTCAACTTTATCAGCAATCCTATAGAGGTTTTTAAATAAAAGGGAGATAGAAGTAAATGTATGGTTTGAGAAATGTGAAAAGACTTAAATGAAGAAATTTCAAGAGATTAGTTTGAGAACCAATTGTCTATCATTCAGGTAACAGTGAAAGAAGCATTGGGGATGGAGAGAAATGAAATAAAACTGAGCTGGAGTGCTGATGGCACGTTCATTTGATCCATTGATCACTCAGATATTTAGTGAGTGCCCACCAGATGTTACTTGTTTCTGCGTTAGATGCTGCAAATACCATGATAACAGATGGTTTCTGTCCCTGAAGAACTTATTATGCTAGTGGGAAAGAACTAGATTATTGGTGATTATCAAGAAAACAACAAATGGAATAATTTCAAAATGTGATAAGTGGTATGAGAGAAAAAAGAAGGGTGCTATGGAAGAGAGAGATGGTGTGGAGAACAGAATATTGGGTGGGCAGAGAGAGGAGGCATTCTTTGAGTTGAGATTTATGGAATGAGTAGATGCCATGCAAGGGAAGAACAACCTTCCTAAGAGAAGAAGCCACAGGTCCCCAAATTCATGAAACTGGAAAAATCTCTGAATGCTTATGGAAGGCAAATAACAGAAAAGTAGTGAGAATTTGGAGAAGGAAGGAACTGAAGATAGGTGTAAGACAAAGTCAGGAATCCAGAGGACATGGATCAGGCAAGGACTCACAGGCTATGGCAAGGAGTATGGATTAATTTTCATACTCAAATTCAATATGACTAACTTTATTTGTGAATACAACAGATTTTCCTTACTGCAAGACTGAGGGTAAGTCTTATTTATTGTCATGTTTTCAACACCTAGTATGACAAAAGTTTGATAATTGTTGAACTAATCTGGTAAACCATATGTGCTAATTGTACCCTAACTAATGGCATACTTTGGCTAATTTTTGGCTTACAAAAGCAAAAATAAAATGAGAAAATTTAGTCAGGTGTAGTGGGATCACACCTGTAATCCCAGCAGTTCGGGAGGCTAAGGCAGGAGGCTCGAGAGTTCAAAGTCAGCCTCAGCAAAAGTGAGGCACTAAGCAACTCAGTAAGACCCTGTCTCTAAATAAAAAATACAAAATAGGGCTGGGGATGTGGCTTAGTGGTCAAGTGCCCCTGAGTTCAATCCCTGGTACCCCCCCTCCCGGCCACCCAAAAAAAGGAAAAACCGTGCCTGTGGCACCTCAGACACATTTGGGAGAGAGAGAGAGAGAAAGCAGGAAGGAGATAAAAGAGAAACCCAGCAGGAGCTGGGGTTGTGTTGGGCACTCAAGTGTGAACAGTGGTGTTCTCCAAAGGGAAATTAACTGAGGTCCAGAAAGTCAAAGGGGAAAAAAAGGGCTCTACAAATGGCAAGATAATATGGTTTGAAAATGATGCATTTAAGAGAAAGAAAGTAAATGATGGAAGATTATTTTATAGATTCCACAATGACCGCCAATTGACATGTGGGCCCAAAAATGTGTTTGAAAACTTAAGTTACTTTTTGGGTAGATGGAAGAGATAGTCACTGTAACTCACTAGTCACTCCAATGAAGTGCCTCTGCAAAGTAGGTGTTCCTTATATGGGGAAAGTTCATACTTTCTAAGATGCTTTTTGGCATATTCTCAAAAAACAGGCTCTGTACAAATTTAGCAAGTCTAGAAAAGGCTGCTTAAGACAACACATGGGTTTGTAGAGAATATTTGATGTTTCACTGTCAATGAACAAGAAATATCTGTTGGAACAAAAACATTTAAATCTGGAGGATGCAAGTATGCATGGACTTCCTCAAATCACTACAAACATGTTTGCTCAAGTAAGTAGCAGCCATTCACATATTTTATATCTTTCAGGAATGCTTAATATTTTGGATAAAGAGTCTAAGATAATCAAGGTTTAGAGTAAAATAATGCATGTGCTAAAAAAGATCTTGAAAAATTAGAATTTATAAATTAGAAACAATATGAGCAGCTCCCACTTTCAAATTTTGATCATTTTTTAAAAATTCAAATACTATATAAGACCTGGAAATAAAATATGATAGTGGGGATTATAAACATTAGAATGGGAAAGGGAACAGTTTTCAAAGGACAGCTTAGCATACCACTGTGCAATGAACAATGAGTTAAATACAGCTGTATTGATTCTATTT
This sequence comes from Sciurus carolinensis, assembly GCF_902686445.1. NCBI lineage: Eukaryota > Metazoa > Chordata > Mammalia > Rodentia > Sciuridae > Sciurus > Sciurus carolinensis. The sequence goes on along the minus strand of NC_062232.1, from coordinate 13,916,476 downwards.
GGGGTTTTAGCAAAACCTCTTACCCGGAGCCCATGGAAACGAGGATTACTGTAGAAGAGCTTCATCTGCTCAGATGGAAGTGGTCCTAGCACCTTCTGAATAGTGAAAAGTTGGTCAATTTCGCTTTCTCCAGGAAATAAGGGCTGTCCATCACTAAGTTCCCCAAGAATACAGCCCACTGACCACATGTCTACAGACTTCCCATAGGGAGCTCTGAAAAGCAAAGGGAGAGATTATCTTGAAAACTGAGGACACATAATGTTTGAAAACTTCACAAATAATTTTGAACAGTTTCATGATTCAAAGTACATTTGTGTATTTAAGAAATTTTAAAATGCCATTAGAAAAAAGTAAAACTGAAAATAAGGAATTATGGATATCCAAGTAAAAATCCATAACACAAGTGAATAAACCTACACTAATAAAGACATCAGTTTAGTAACAACTTAGTCAGTATATACTAATTTGAAATCTGGGTGTATCTTGACTATGAATGGCTTAATAAATCCTAATATAGTGCACATGGTTGATGAGTAACACCTCACTTGGGAAATAAATCGCTCCCAAGAAATATATTTTCTAGGTAATTAAATTATACTTTAGCTCTCTAAATGTCAAAAAGTTACATTTTATCCATTTTTTGAGTTTAGTATATTAAAATATACTACTGACTTGTGTATCTTCTTAAACAAATAGTGAATATTATTTAACCTTTGATTACTTAGTGTCACAACATCCAATAGCTGAAATGGTGCTAAGTTCTATTGTATTATTTACTTGAATATAATTGTACTCTACACATCTAGGGTTTTCTAATAGCTATTTCCCCAAAAGCATTGCTTTAGTTTACTTAAAGGGTTTAAAGCTCTTTTCTAGGGTCTGAGTTTACCAGACTGCTTTAGGAGGAGAGTTGCTATTACAAATGGAACCTATCCATGAAAATCTAGGCAACCCAAAAACAGCTCTCTACCTATACCCCAATATCTATAACTGTAAGTCAAATTAAGTAAGAAACCATGTACATATTTTAGTTTCAAACACAAATAGGTTTTTTTTGTTTTGTTTTTTGATACTGGGGATTGAACTCAGGGGTACTTTAGCTACATCCCCAGTCTTTTTTATTTTATTTTGAGACAGGATCTTATTAAGTTGCCCAGGCTGGCCTTGAACTTGTGATCCTCCCAAACTGCTGGAATTATAGGTGTGTCCAATCACGCCTGGCAAATAATCCAAGTTTTAAGAAGGGAAAACCGAAATGAAATTCTAGAATGCCATAATGATATGACAGTAAATAACAAAACTTTTAAATCAAAGCACTGTTAACATTATACAGAACATGTTTCTAGGGTAACAAATTTCTACAACAATAAGACAACATTTCATTTCTTTCCCACAAAACCTTAAGTACCATATGAGCAAACTTGATTTAAATCTTTTTGGTAGCTTGTTGGGGGAGGAAAGATACTGATTATTCTTTCATATCTTTTTGACAGAAAGAAACATTCCAGGTACTAGATAGAAAAACCTACAGAAAACCTCTACATACCCTCAATAAGTTATTTTTCTTTTGTCATTGGATTTGCATAATTTATGCATCTGGAACTATTTTGAATGTCAAGGACAAAGCCCTGAGAATATGTAAAAATGCAAATTCTTAATGTAAAACTAAATAGCAACTGATTTCAATGGAATTTTGACATAAATAATATTTCAACTAGTACTTGACAATCACTTAATTAGCAGTATTATTCAATTTAGCTCAAATGAGTTGCACTGTCTCCATCTACTTTTGGTAGCTATCACACATCTCTAAACATAACCTCAGTTTTCCGAGAATGATCTATTTCATACTCATTTCATCACTGGCAAATAGTATCCAGTAAATTCAAATTCTAATCCCCACCTCAAAGAAAATGGACTATTCATCTCAGTAAGTCCAGAATGATACACCGAAGAAGAAACACAGACACAATGAAGTATCAATCCTAAATCAAGAGTAAAAATTTGCACAGAAATCCAAAACTGTCCACACAAATGAGGGGATAATAAAGTGACTAATGATCATTTGATCGGGATGAAGTCAGCTTTTGATTTAAAAAAAAAATAGTAATAAAGCTTCCAAAAACTGATGCCAATAATTCTTAAGGTTCTAGGTCAGCAATGAATCAAGAAGTACTACCAGATGGTTGGTAGACTCTGGGAAATGAATAGTTAACACTTACACAAACCCCTCAGAAAATAACTTAGTAGTTGTACTCTTCAGAAAAAAATCTAGAAATTTATACTGCTATATTGTACATCGTTGGTGGGAATGCAGACTAGCACAACTACTCTGGAAAGCAGTTTGGAGATTCCTCAAAAAATTAGGGATGGAATCACCATATAACCCAGCTATCCCAACTCCAAATTCAGCATATTACAGCCACATAGTCATATCAATGTTTACAGTAGCACAATAGCTAAATTATGGAATCAACCCAAATGCCTATCAATAGATGAATGGATTAAGAAATTGTGGTATATATACACAATGGAGTTCTACTCAGCCACTAAAAAGAATGAAATTAGGCATTTGCTGGTAAGTGGATGGAAATGGAGAATATCATACTAAGTGAAATTAGTCAAGCTCAGAAACTCAAATGTCGAATGTTTTCTCTCCCATGTGGAAACTAGAGTAAAATAAAGGAAAGGGGAGGGAAAAATAAGATTACATAAGGAACCAATCAAATACAAATTAATGGACAAGTGAAAGGAAGTCTAGTAGAGTAGGGGAAGGAGAAGGAGGGAGGGCAGAGGGAAAATGGGGATCATGAACCGAAATCGATTTCCATGCAGTATGAGTTTGTTGGGATGAACCCACTACAACTATGTAAAACTATAAAGCTCTAAAAAAAATTAAATTTCTCATATCCATCAGATACATGTATAGCATATTAAATAAAAGTGATAACTGATAATTTGTATACTTGTCATCATTACCACTATGGCTAATTTTATTAGAGTATGCCTTCTTTCTTCATTCTTGGGTAGTCTCAAAGAAGGAGATAACAATCTAGGAAAAATAAGAAAATGCTACAACTAGGATAGGTAGAGAATTCCTGAAACTATGTAATGGAGATCGGGACCATGGGCTCTTTCTTAGGCTCTAAAGTTAAAATGCATTAAAAAGAAAAGGAGAACCTTATCAGAAGACCCTTTTCTGGTTAATAGATGAATGATAGAGCATTGACAATGGCAGGGTGGGTATAAAGTAGATGGAATGTTAGGAGGTGTTGCTGAAAAAAATCATCAAGGCAGTGATAGAATAGTCACTTATCATCAAATAGGATTTACACTATTCAGAAGAAAACTGGCTACTGGTTCAATATTTACTCCATGTGACTAGCAATGTGGCTAGATGTAAAAGATACTCAATAAGTATTTGTTAAATGAATGAACAGGTAAGCCAGAATGCCAAACTCTGTAGACGATTACATTCTTCACATGGAAGATTACTAGCAAAGATGGCTGCAATAATTCCTTCCATCTGTATATACATGCTTCTTTATAATGTGGCTCTGTTGCCTTTTCCATCAAGAGGTGGGATTTATTTCTCCTTACCTTGAATCAGGGGTTAGCCATGAAATGGGCTTTGGCCAAATGAGACAAAAGTCATGCAAACAGAGTTTTGGAAAGTACCTTTGCTTTAGGGCTTTCTTCTTGCTACATGGAATTCTCCTGCTATTGTAATATCTAGGCTAGCCTACTGAAAGATGAGTCCCCACATACCAAGGAGCCTCCAGATGACCTGTCAGCCAATTGTAGCTACATGAGTGATTTCAAGAAAGACCAGCAGAAGAACCATCCAGTTGCATTCAAATTATTAACACCCAGAATCCTGAACAAAGGAAATGGTACTTAATTCATATCATGGAACATTTTTTTTGTTTGTTTTGGTTTTTTGGCGGTGCTTGGGAGTCCAACCCATGGCCTCCAGTGATGCTAGGCAAGCGCTCTACCACTGAGTTACATCCCCAGCCCTAGTTTATATTTTATTTAGAGACAGGGTCTCACTGAATTGCTTAGTGCCTTGCTTTTGCTGAGGCTGGCTTTGAACTCTTGAGCCTCATGCCTTAGCCTCCGAAGCTAATGGGATTACAGGAATGTCCCAGCCTCATTAAGTTTTTAGGTGGTTTGTTATACTAAATTTATAACTGAGGAATATTTAATTAACTGAAATTCTTATTTTCCATAGGTGATCCCAAAGTCAACAATAAACGAGCAATACTTGCGTAGAGATCCCTGTATTTTGGGAAGGTAACTCACCCAAGTAAGAGTTCTGGGGATCGATACCACCTGGTGGCCACATACTCCGTGTAATTAGCATTATTGCCCTCTGATAGATTCCGAGCAAAACCTGAAAGAGTAAATAACTTCGTATTGGAAAATATTTCAGTCCTAGTAATACTTTAAAATAACATCCCAAAAGAACATAATGACTGGATTGAATGAGCTATTTATTAATAAATATCCTTGTTATTTTAAAAAGTTAGTAGAGAGTTCATACATCAATTGACGTATACGATATATTTAGTATATGCTAAAGAAATCCATGTTTTTGAAGTCATCTCATGCTTTATTAAGTCTTCAGAGCATACTTTCAAATAGTGCTCCTAAAAATACAAATCTTAGGAACAAAATGAAGTCCCCATTAGAGCCATAAGTCGAAGTTAAACTAGGATTATGATCATTAATTCTGCTACGGGGGACTTAAAGGTGTATTTGTATATTTATTGTTTCTAAACAGTTTCAGCCATTATGTAAACAACTATCAGTTGGCAATGATGAAAACAAAACAGGCCAAAATTACTGTCATCTCCTAGTGATTGAGAAGCAGATTAGGAGTATCTTAATTACCTCATAAACTTAACTACTACTTTTGCCCCACATCCTTTCAAGAGGTTTTAGGGCCATAGCATAGCCACAAAATGAGGCAGCAGGAAAAATTAATTACCCCACTAACTCACCAAGTATAATACAGGCTCATCGTCAATGGTTGCAAAGAGCCGAAGCGTTAAAATCAGAGGTAAAAATTAAGGTGTCTGTCAGTGTTGAAAAATGGAAAACTGTTTCTTAAAATGAAATAGTAAAATATAAAAACCATAGCAGAACAACAATAAACGCTAACTTAGTTCATCAATATTTCTTTGTAATACATACATTGAAGAAATATTTGTATTTCTGAATGGAGTTCTTCGAGTCAGACAAAGGAGATGCCTGTTCTGGGATGGGAAGCAATTAGGAAGTGCACAAGACACCGAATGTCATATGTGTGCTGCCCTGAGGAACATCCCAGACATTTAAAACACTCTTTTCTTTAAGGGGCTGGGTTGTGGCTCAGTGGTAGAGCACTTGCCTAGCATGTGTGAGTCACTGGGTTCAATTCTCAGCACCACATATAAATAAATCAACAAAATAAAGGTCTATCAATATTTTTAAAAAATAATAATGCTAGATCAGGAGAACTCTTTTTCTACTATTAACCATTCTTTAGGCATTTCTTTTTTTTTAATACCTTTCTTTTATTTATTTATTTTTATGTGATGCTGAGGATCAAACCCAGTGCCTCACATATGCTAGGCAAGTGCTGTATAACCCCAGTCCCTAGGCATGTTTTTCTTTTTTCTTTTCTTTTTTGTGCGTGTATGTGTGGCAGTACTGGAAATGGAACCCATGGCTTTGTGCATGCTAGGCAAGCACTCTACCATTGAGCTACATCCCTGGCCTCATGCATTTCTTCTGTATTTTTAATTTGCTTTATGATTTTCAGTAACTTTGGAGCTTAAAGAGATCAGTGGCCCATAGAATGATGTATGCATACTAAGTGATGTATGAGGGGCAAAAAGTCCCAGTATCAGGTAATAATCACAATTGTGGATAGGAAGTCAGACATTTTCAGTACCATTCCTGAAAATCATAATGCTAAGGATATGCTAAAAATGCCAAAATCAAAATCTTGCAGATAAAATATTCAATATTTCTTTTTTTATTTTTTTATTTTTTTATTTTTTATTTTCAATATTTCTTTTTTATTTTCTTAAGAACTTCTTTAAAAATTAGGGAAAGAGCAAGGTTTTTGCAATATTTCTTATAAATTATGATGAAAATTAAAATCTTTTTTCTCAGGCAAGTAGGTTCTTAATATTCAAATTCTTTGAAAGTACCAAGTGAAAACAGTTATACATGCTTCTAATTGCTACACTGGACAAAAAGGTCATTCTACGAAACTCTTAAAATTATCTACTGCTCACTTGTGTAATCCATTTATGTGCTAATGTAATCTAATCTAACTTGCGTATGATAAAGAGGTATTCTTAGCTACATGTGGAGGTTGATATTTATATTTGTGATTATATTTGAATATGTGAAAAAAATTTTAAGAATTCAACTGTTATGTTTCAGCATAAAGATTAGGTAAAATTTTGATCATAAAAAGTGACCTATGAACCTAAACACTCTAATTTATTATTTTAAGATTTTTCTAAATTATTTTAAATGTTTAACAGCACAATACAGAGTTACCCATATGGGAGATAATACATAATTATTTCCTAGGGGAGAAAACAACTAAAAAACTTCCCTATACATTCAATTAAGAGCTGGAATAGTGCACATCAGTTACTAGTCTCATTTCACTGAACATTTAGCAGAAATAAATAGAAGTGTTCTAAAAATGGCTTTGACCTTTCAGATATATAACCATTATATGGGCACAGTACGTGAGCATACACACATGCATATTTTTAGTGGTTATAATGAAACCTACAACAATTTCTATCACATTTAAAATATTTTAGCTTATTCAAATCAGGAATCCACAGTGATAATTCTAATAATTTTTTTCTAGGGATAATTCTAAGAAATGTTTTCTGGGGATAATTCTAAGAAATTTTTTCTGGGCTTATTAATATATACACATGCATGTATTTGCTTTGAATTCTCATAAAATAAATACTACATGTTGAATTTTTTAAAAAATACTGGATAATAGTCTATAAAGCAAGGAGAGATTAGTACTCCTCCAGCAATCAAATTTTGAACACAACAGAATGAACAACAGAATGTTGCTCTGCTAATTTAAGTAAAAAGTAAAGATTACTTTTAATACGCCTTTAAAAAGCTACTTAGGTGTTACACTAAATTAAATCTGAACCAGGACTCAATTTCTTTTTAACTTACCAAAGTCGCATAGTTTCAGAACATCATTGTGGCTGATTAAGAGATTTTCTGGCTTTATATCTAGAATATCAAGATTAAAAAGCAATTAGTAAAAATCGTCTATGTTCTGCTGATTGACACTATTATACCATGGTGACAACATCTAATTGGATATATCTAGAGTAATTTGAATAGAAAACCGTGGCAGTGAAAACCAGAGTACCAGAGTAACACATCTTAAGCTGGTACACAGAAGTTTCAATTAATTTTGAGAAACATGCAGATCACAATACTTCAATCCTTCTTTGTGTGTATGTGTGCAGTCCTGGGAATCAAGCCCAGGGCTTCAAGCATGCTGGGCAAGCGCTCTACCACGAACCTACACCCCAGCCTACCTTTAACTCTTAAAGGGATGAACTGAATCTCTTAAAGGAATTTAAGAATAACTGAGTCTAGGCCAACACATTTAAAGAAACAATTTTTACTACATAAAATATTAATGTAGATTTTGGAGGCAGAATAGAAAATGTTTACATCCACAAGATAACTTAAGAAAATACATGAACATAAGTATTCAGCATTATATTTACTGGAGGGAAAAAAACACAAGAAAAGTTTTCAGAATAATTTCTATATTTACATATCTCTTTAGCTTTTCTGTATGGTTCACAATGACCAATGTCTAATGCTGAAGCAATACTGAATGAGTCAAGTTAAGATTTCTAATTTTTTCCATAGAAGTCCTGAAGGTATGATAGGAATTGAGGAGCAGAAATTTGCAGAAAATGCAGTTGAATTCTCCCTTTGGGAGGCATCTCACAATTTTGTTTTCAGAGTATTGTACCCAGCATCTGTATCATGTAGTACAGGTCCAAGTGAAGAAGGGGCAGAGGTAGTGAAATCTGTAGATTTCAGAATCATGGTTTCTACAATTATTTCACAGCCATTGGTTAGCTATACACTTAACCAAATCACAATGTCATGATGGAAATGTAGTTAACTCAGTTCCTCATTAATATTCTCAAACATAATATATAGACTATTATTAGAATCATTACCCTTGACACTAGATGGCATATCCATGCCACTGACAACCTTGATGCGGTAACTGCTATGAGAGCCAAACGTAAGAGAACAAACTAGAAATAACATGAATTGACATTCTTCATACAACCTTTAAGCCAGTTTTCAAACTTGTGCATTTATATAGGTGATATCCTTGTGCATTTATATAGGTGAATTAAGATGTAGCATTCATTTATCTGATAATTCAAGGACAAGTAGGTATGGCAACATTTTCTGATAAACATACTTTAGCTCATTATTGTATCCATTTGTGTCCCACTACTATAAAATTATGCAATGCAAGAGAGATTATCATGAGAAGATAAATAGCAGAGTCAAAGGTGATTCTGAGCAAGTAATTTCCCTTTTATTGCTATTAACCACTAGTTTGTGGTAGTAAAGGACAAATTAAGACAGTTTATGGAAGTACAATTATGGTCTTTATGCAAGGTTGATCATGCCTACAACCTGCAGACAGAGAACACTTTTTACTAATGGATAGGGAAAACCAGGAAGTGAAGATATGTACTGGAGAACGTGGGTCTAAGAGAGAATGAAAGGTGAGTGCCAATGGGAAGGGAGTCGGTAACTTAGGGGTTCACTTTACCTGGTCTACCTGCAGGACCAAAATACTGGACATCATTCCTTTGCTACCCTCACCTCCCCTCCCACTCCAAGTTAAACTTCAAATACACATTTCTTAGATTCTCTTATATCACCAGGTGTTTCTAAAGTTCAGAGCAGATCTGGTTATACAAACACAGAGCTCTCACCACAATATCCAAATAAATCTGTGATTTATCTTTTACATGGTACAAAGGACATTTGGAGAACAAATGACTTCTCATATCCTAAGCTTTCAAAATGTATTCCATTTAAACAGAAAGATTCTGAAACTTTATTTGATGTTTTCTTTAGTATTTTCCATGTCAAAAATTCCATACTCACCTCTATGGACAATATCATTCTTATGGCACCAGTGAATAGCTTTGATTAGCTGATAGATATAGCTTTTTACTTTTTCAGGTGGAACTCCATTTGGCATTTCTTCCAGCAACTCAAGCATATTCTAAAAATTGAAGAGAGAGACATTAATTTCCAAAATTTGGGAGACCCAGAAATTATGTATTAATAATTTTTAAAAGCATCTTGAATGATACCTAACATACACTGTGTATTTTTTAGTTTTGCATGTCATCTACAACTTAGCTCATGGAGGATCAGGATACTGCATTAAGGTTTTTATTTTTACTTTTTCTACACTGCCTTGAATAATAATATAATAATAATGTTATATTATAATAACATAATAATAATACAATAATATTTCTTACACTGCCTTAAATAATAATATTCTTTTTACAAAAGACTTTCAAGCATCATTTTAGAATAATGTGAAAGGGAAAAACAATATAAGGTGGAGGTATGACATAATGTAAAAGAGGGGCAGTCATTTTAACACAATGTGCTGTGTATGTTTAATAAAACCTTGTACTGAAGTCAAGTCTTAAAAATTTCTGGATAATATCCCCTCCACCCCAATACTGGGGATTCAACCCAAGGTCTTGGGTACGTGAAGCAAGCACTCTACCACTAAGCCTCATCCCCATCCTTTTTATTTTTCTTTTGAGACAGAGTCTCACTAAGTAGCCCAGAATGGTCTTGAACTTGATATCTTCCTGCCTCAGCATTCTGAGTCACCGAGACTACAGGTGTACACTACCACGCCTGGCCTAAACAATATTCTAAAAGGAAAAAATAGTTGGATACAGTGGTGAACATCTATAATCCCAATGACAGGAGGCTGAGGCAGGAGGATGTTAAGTTTGAGGCCAGTCTAGGCAATTTGGTGAGACCCTGTCTCAAAATTAAAACTAAGAAGGGCTGGGAATGTGGCTCCATGGTAGAGCACCCCTGAGTTCAATCCCCAGTACTGGAAAAAAAATTCCTAAAATTAGAAGTGATTAATATATTTAGTAAAAAAATTAAAACAGGCTATAAAAGTACTGTAGAAGTAAAAATATACAGATCCAGCTAATCTGATATTCAAAAATCTTAGCTTAGAGTCATAGATCATTCTAAAATTCATGCAACAGTTTTTTGGTTAAGTAGAAACTTCACTTAGCCAGTCTCCACTGAATTTTCAGATTAACCAAATTCCATTTTTTCTGCAAAGCACAATGAGTTAAGGCCCACAGCACCATATTATTTGTAAGCAAACACCTAGGACAGCAATTCTCAGAGTGTGCCCTGGCAATCGATCTACAGGAGTCTCAGACTTTGCAGAGTGCCCATGAAGTCAAACTATATTGATCATAACACTTGGATATTTGCCTTTTTTGCTGTGTTGTCATTCACACTAATGGTACAATGCAATAAAATGTGTAAACTGCTAGTATCTTAGCATGAATCAAGGCAAGGGATTCTTCGATACAATTAACCCTTGCCATAAAAAAAAAAGAACAAAAACAGCAGTTTTAGTTAAGGATATCCTAATAACATAGTAAAAAAAATATTACTTTTACTAAATTTTGATTCTTAGAGTATATATCTAAGACTCTACATGAGAAAGACAAATCCGTATAGAGTACTTCTGCTACATATCTGGACCATGGACCATGGACCATGACTGTCTTAGGCAAAGTACTTGGGTGATTGAGATGAGATGCAAGCTGAACTAGTTGGTTTTGTGTGTGTGCATGCACACCCACGTGCAACACCATATTTTACTTGAAAGAATGATATATAAATTATTTATGTTAAAATTAACAGGTTTATCAATATTTACTTATTTGTGGTGCTGGAAATTGAACCTGGGGCCTTACGCATGTTAGGCAAGAGCTCTATCACTGAGCCACACCCACGACCCCAAAATTAATATTTCCCTATTGCTCAGTTTTGCCTTCTAATATGAAAAACATTAATAGATAAAACTCACATAAATAAAAAGTTGAGGGTTTCCAATAATTTTCAGAGTATAAAAGAATTCTAAGGAAGCCAGGTGCAGTAGCACATGCCTATAATTCCAGCCACTAGGGAGGCTGAGGCAGGAGAATTACAAGTGAAGACCAGTCTGAGCACCTTAGCAAGACCCTGTCTCAAATTTTTAAAAACAGACTGAGGATGTAGTAGAGTGCTTGCCTAGCATGTGGGAGGTCCTGGGTTCCAACCCTGGCATTACCCCCACTCCTCCCAAAAAGGTGGAAAACCACTGCTCTAATATAGCCTCACAATTTTGTTCACATAAGTCAAGTTGTATATTTATAAATAATCAGTTGTGTTTATTCTCATACCCATTTATAACAGAGGCACTTGCTATTTTAATAAAATTATCAACCAATGAAAATAACATTTTTTAAAACAGAGTTGCTGTTTATAAGAAAATGAAGTTGAATACTTTGGAAAGATTTAATGAAGGAAAGACACAAAAGACTGGCAAGGGATAGGTGCAGGCAGTGGTAAGCATAAACACTGAAGGACTCTGTAGTAAGATTGCTCTCCAAGTGTTTTTGAGCTTTTACTTCACTTTAAAGGAACATGATGGGTATGATGTACACAAGAAAGACCATCTGGAACTTTAATCAGAAAAGCAATATACAAAAGGTCTTGACTTACCTCTAAAGAATTGTAAATGTGTATTTATGCTTTGAGTTAAAATAAAATGTTTAAAGAATATATGCATCATTTTTAGTGATTCTCCATTTAAATTGCCTTTTTCAATAACAAATAACATAGAAAGTCCCAAATGCACAGAAAAATAGGAAGCCTTTGTAATATAAAAAACAAATTGTATCCCTCATTTCATATTCCACCCTAGGTTCCTCAGTGGCAGAGATACTGTCCCCTGATAGCTATTCTTCCCTTACTCCAAAGAGATATAATTTTCAGTTGGAGACCTAATTGCCAGAATGAAGAATCTACTTCCTCTCTGCCAAGCAGCCAGTGTGACCATGCAGCTGCATCCTGGCCAATGGCACATGACAGCTGGAGGTCTATACTGACCTTAAGGATAAGGGTCATATGTCAGGAGTAGTGGAACAAAGGGGCAGAAGCAGCCCAGCAGAAGTTCCTAAAACTACAGAGCAAAGCCCACACACAAGTCCTATACTGCTACCTTTGAATTTCTTGTTATTATGTTGAAGACACTGTAATCAAGGGTGTCTCTGCTACCCGGACCCCTTAAGAGCACCTTTCTCCTTGCCCTCCTGAAACTCACTGTTGATTGTTAGGCACTGACACTGATGGGCAGGTGTGATGGTCACCTTCCATCTAAGAACCATGGGGCATGGGAAAAGGCCCAGGTCTGGGCATTAGAAGCCTGCAGTTCTGGTAGTAGTTTGGACACTTAGCAGTAGAGAGCTCTCAGACATGCCAAATTGTCCACCCAGGAGGGAAACAGATACACAGAGGTGATTTCTCAATTTGTTATATATACTACAATGACATTTATCATGAACAATCACCATGAACAGATCAGAAGCAAACAGTGAAATACAAGATTTGCTGAAATTTTATTATTGGGCAGTGCAGTGAAAACTGCAAACTGTACAACAACTAAAAAATAAAGAGCATCTGATTTTCCCTGGGATCCTAGCACAGCAAGCCTTTTCTTATAACGATTTTTTTTTTCTTAAACCAACTTTTTAAGTTTTATTTTGGTAGGGAAAATACCTTAGGGGAATACCTAAATTAACACAGAAAAAGAAACTTCAAACAGATTTTGGAAAAGAAACATAAAAGCAGTGGTTTAAAATGACAAAGAATCTAGTATTTTTGAAGTTTTGCAAGTAATGAAATTACTACTTATATATTATTTATTTCACAGAATAATTTGTAATGGCTGAATGAATTCAAAGTTGCACTGCTGGTCAGTCATCTTGACAACACTACTTCCTATTTGATAATGACAATGGCAGTGATGCCCTGTCATCATATAACAAGCAGCTGGGAACTGACCTAAAGCAAAAAAACTCCTCCAACTTTAATTTTACTTAGAAAATATCATAGGAAACCAGCAAATATCACCCTTTTATTCATCTAGGAAACCTCCAAAAGGCATTTCTGGTTTGTTTCCTCTACTATTGTATTTAAGCTTTCACCATAACCAACTTCTGAGGGTCAGCTGCTCACCAAATATTCCAAGGCACCTAATATAGATCATTGTAGTGTACATTGTCATTAGGTCACATTGTTTAAGATGTCACTAAAAAGTTGAACTTTCATTTCTTTCTTTCTTTTTTTAAGTGCTAAGGCAAGTGTACTGACAACTCAAACAACACCTGCTTTACTTCTTTTGTCCCAGGCTTCCAATTCCTCACTCCTGGTCTTATCTACTGCCTCCAGCCTCACCTTAGGCCTCCTGGCAAGACCCCTTCCCTCAAAGAAAGCCCTGGCAGTTCACAAAAGGCTGCTCTGCACATTTACCGCCCCAGGTCTGATTCAAGCTCTTGGTCTATCCAGGAGGAGTGGGATCTGCCACATATCTACCTCTACCACCTATACCATCACTTGTCAATTCTCCTGTTTCTCCTTCAGAAACTGTTTAGGATTAATTAAAATCAGGTCTAAAAATAAGTTATTGGATTATAGATTCTAAAATATCAGAAGATAAACTGGTACATTGTTTCGACTTGAGATTATCTCTGTACTGTTCAACTGTACAAAATCTTTATATTTCAGGACATAATTATGGATAATATTTTCATTTTTCAAGGCTCAGATTATGAGTACATTGACAAGTTACACTAAGTAATACTTTCTTCAATAATGTCAGAAATGGTCAAGCAAATATGCACACTAGCAATAAAGGACTTACTTTTTCAACATATTCAAATACCAGATACAATTTCCCCCTCCTACGAAAGGCTTCCTTCAGTTCCACAATGTTTTCTTGTTTGAGAGTTCGAAGCATTTTAAGCTCTCGTAAAGTCGTTTCCTTGACTTCTTCATTTTCTAGAACGTAAACAATGGTGAAGACAGAAAAATTAAAGTTTTCAAACTACTTTTCAAAGAATTTTAAGAACACAGAAAACATTTCAATTTCATCTTCTACTGTGGGTACTTCTGCTTACGAAGTCTACAGATGGACTATAACATATTTTCTTATTGAAAAAAAATTGAGAATAATTTAAAGAAGAAAAGGCTTGCCTGACTAACACAGACCTGATTTTCTGCTTTTATTTTCTTATATTTCTTACTGTAAAGTGTACGTGCAGAAACATGGGTTTATAGGAAAGACATACAAATCCATTATCATTTAACTCTAACACTCTATACTGGGGAAGACGGCATTTAAAAGGGCCATAAGAATCAAGCGCATCAGTGCGCAGAGGCACTTCTCTGCTGCCAGCACCAGCAGCAGCTGATGTCTTTAAGGTTGGCCTCAAGCTTTGGTTTAAAAGAGCATTTTATTCCTCAGCCTGCATGGAAGTCACCTCACTGAACAGAGGTCGTGTGCCAGACATCCACAATGCAGCTCGTGGCCAAACTGCAGGGACTTCTTAAAGAGTGATCTCTCTGAATAGCAGCTGCTGTAGGTTCCCGCAGCCTTCCTGTGGCATGTCCATCTGTCCATCCCAGATGGTATAGCTGTTCTGGGATGGAGAACTGATGCTGAACCAGTAAATGCCCTTGCATACAACCAACTTCACTCATGATAACCTCCACAGACAGGGAGAAAGAAAGGAAGACATCTTAACTCTGATGGATTAATAGGGGAGTGAAGAGCTAATATTCCATTTTAAATGAGTGTTTATGATAGCTCCAGGAAATTCAAACTACTGTGTTGTTGTATGTATATTCAAGGATAAAGGTTCATAATCACTCAACTCTAGTTTCAAATTCCCCAAACAGTCTAAAAACTGAAACCATTTCTAAGAGTGATAAATTCATTTAGATGCAAAACTGTTCGTATGAGTATGTTGTGCTATAGAAACTCTACCGGGTGCTATATAGCATGCCATATTTCCATTCTAAAATCCCAAAGTTATGATTTGGCTCCAAGGTTGAGGTAAGGCCGGAATCCTAGCTTTGAGAGATTGTGTCACCCTCAGGTCCACACATGTCTTCAAATTTGAGGAGGAAGAAAATGGAATTTGGGTACAGGGGCATTTCTAGGAAGTCATACTCTCTACACAAGGTACACAAGAGGAAAAAGGCTGAAGCAGGGGTGGGAGGCGCAAAAGAAGAGGGGAGATTCTAAGTGCAGAGCCAGGAGTATTTCTCAGTTCCTTTTCTATCCCAGCCCCTTCTCTCAAACCCCTTTCAAACTGAGTCTAAAGAAGAGACTGAAATAGAAACAGAGGCTTTGTAGCATTGGAGCATTTGTAACAAACAGGGAACATGAAGTCAACACTCCTTTGTGAACTGGTTACATAAGGGAAGTATTCTACTTCAGTCAGACAACTGTAGGAGAATGCTGGAACACTGACTAGGAAAGGTCAGAGATGCTGCCTGTGGGAAGACAAGAACCAGGGGCAGGAAAGGCCAACAGTGGTAGAAGCAGTGAACAAGCCCCACCCGCATTGGGGGAAAAGCACAAGACAGCAGATGCCACCTGGTAAGGCGAATGAGTGAGATGCAATCAGGGGACTTCTTGAATTGGCTTCAAGGACTGTGAGGGGACACAGGGCCAGCTGTTCTCCAAAATGGGGCCTAGCCAGGGAAGAGGTGTTCTGTGATGGTTAGTGTTACAGGAGCCCCAGGTGCTGCAGCCTGGGGGACCACCACCAGTCTACAAAAGAAGCCATACCAGGAACTCCCAACTTGTGTTCCTCTCTCCCTTTATCATCTTAGGTTTTCAGTTCCCAAAATAGCCCTGAACCTTATTTTTTAGCCACAGGACCTTTGCATTTGTTCCCTGTGCCCAGAATGTTCAGTCTACCACCCTGGCTCTTTATAGGGCTGCAGGCTCCTTCAGGTTTTCTTTTTTTTTTTTTTTTTTTTTTTTTTACGGTGCTGGGGATCGAACCCAGGGCCTTGTGCTTGCAAGGCAAGCACTCTACTGACTGAGCTATCTCCCCAGCCCATGGTTTTCTTTTAAATATCACTCCTCAAGAGTGCTTCCCAGACCTTTCCCAGACCTTGAGGCAAGTTGGCCCCATCCCCACTATTCCTTATTACAGAACTCTGGGCTTTTCTTTTGCCATTACTTATTTTTTTAATTTTTTTTTTTTTTAAATATAGGTGGAGCATCCCTTACCCAAAATGCTTGGGACCAGGAGTGTTTCAGATCTTGGAATATGTGCATATAGATAATGAGATATTTATTTTGGGACTGGGAGTCAAGATAAAACACGAAATTCATATATGTTTGATATACACTGTATACACATGGCCTAAAGGTAGCTTTATATGATTTTTAGTGCACTTGTGTTTTGACTATGACATGTCATGTAAGATTACGTGTGGAATTTCCCACTTGTGGCATCAGGTCAGCATTCAGAAAGCTTCAGATTTTGCAATATTTACAATTTTGGATTTTCAGATCAGGGATGCTCAACCTATATGTATTTGTTGCTTACTGTTGTTCCACCTGTGTGGTCACCTCTGCTAAACCCAGAGCTTTAGGAGGATAGGACTAAGTTCTTCCATTCAACAATATACACCCCACCAACCAGCACAGTACTTGCTGCAAAGAGGTGAACAATAAATACTTCCTACATGAATGCTTCAGCTAGGACCATGAGATCTTTGCTCACGTGTGGCTAACTCTTCTTCACTTCAGAGGTAGCGAAAACAAAATAACAGGATGGCAAACAATAGGCACTTTGCCCTCTTCGTTTTGTGTGTGTGTATGTATTATTGTTGCTGTTTGTTTTGTTATTTTGCTTGGTACTGGGGATGAAACCCAGGGCCTTAGGCATGCCATACAGGCACTCTATCACTAAGCCATACCCCCAGCCCTGCCCTCTCAGTTTTGAGTATAGCACTTTCAGTCCCTTCTCTCTCAGGAACTTTGAATAGGCTGCTGATCACATAAGACAAATTGAATTTATTTTCCCTAATTCACCTCTGATTGGTTGTTTTTATAACATGTGACTGCAAAAATGGAGGTTCTAGAAAATTGATAGTACTCAGGTCAAGAATGTATATGGGTGTGTGTATAAAATCCTTAAGAGTATCCGAAAACTAGCTGGGCATGGTGACACACACCTGTAAACCCAGCAACTTGGAAGGCTGAAGTGGGAGGATCACAAGTTTGAGGCCAGCCTGGACAACTTAGTGAGGCCTTCAGCAACTTAGTGAGATTCTGTCTCAAAATAAAAAATAAAAAGGGCTGGGGATATAGCTCAGTGGTAGAGTGCCCAGGGGTTTAATCCCAGGACCAAAAAAAAAAAAAAAAAGAGAGAACACCCATAAACTATGCTGGAGCTGTGTGGTACTAAGTAAATACAGCTGGTATATCTTCTCTAATCAAATGCTTGGTGAATTCTTGGCACACGTAAAGCAAGTGAAAAAAGGGCGCTTTGTATTACCAATCTGTGACTGTTTCACTTTGCTAATGGATAAAGCCACCTCAGAATATCTGAACCAGAATGGCTTTAGTAGAAGGAACACTGGAACAAGACTACAGAAATCTAGATTTTTAACTAATTAGTCTTTTAACTAATTAACAGTGTGACAGTCACTCTGGGCAAGCCACTTAACTTTCCATCGGTAAATAAATAAATGCATCCCCAATCTTATGACCTTTTCCAAATCTAATAATTATTTCTTTTCATTAAAATTTTTACTGATTATAAGCCTAAGCCTCAATGAATTTTGGTATTTTGTTATGCATCATTCAAATCTATACTGACTTCACTTAACAATGGTTATGAAGAGAAGATAAATGACCCTGCAAAAAGAAGCACACTAAATCAACTAGCATGTAGTGCCAAAACAACTTCATTTTAGCAGCCTATTTTTAGGAAATGAATGCTTCTTTACTTTATGCCAGTCATAGGTAATAAAAGTGGAGGTAAGTGCTTAAGCATTAAAATTGTAACGAATGAGAGCAGGCAGGAAATGGAGTTATTAATTCCCGAAGTGCAGGCAAAATGTGCACTCTTCATTAATGGGAACATCCTATAATTTTGTTTCTCTAAGTACTTTTAAGGTTCCCAGCCTGTCCTGCACTTTATGATGAAAATTGAGGCAGCAAATGATGAAGTGATGGAGAAAAGGAATACATGCTCCACGTGCATGGACTTCTCTACCTAGAGGAGAAGAAAGCAGTAAATTGCTTCAGTGGGGCAGTTTTTAAAGGTGAAAATAGCACAAAAATCACTCTCTTCTAGTTGAAATAATCCTTGTGGGTTCTCTATCCAGGCTAGTTCCTCTTGCTTACAAATGAAGAAACCAAGGCTAGAAAGGATAGCTAACTATCTCAGGATGAGGAGGTCACAGACTGAGTCAAACACAGGGACATAGGTGGCAGTGGTGTAACACAACAAGCTTTGGAGAAAGAGTTACAACACCCAGTTTTGGGTTTACACTCTGCTACTAGACTTGGCCACTTGCTGCTAAAGTTAAGTGGTCAAGCAGCAAGTACAAGTGGAAGAAAAACTCAGTGAAGATCTTGGGTTTGCATTTTAGTCTCAGTTAATCACATACAAATTCGTCAACAATAAATTGCAGCTAGGGTTACACTGGATTACCCTCAAGGTCTCATCGAGCTCTGAGAGTCAGCACTTCTACACAACACCTGCTTATGTGCATGCTGGCTGAACTGTTCACCAGTTATCACTGAGGGTTTAGTGAAGGCAGGGCTACTCCGACAAAGTTATGTGCAGATAGATACATAACTCCACTGAGTGAGAACTGGGTGACATGGCAGAAAAAAGGACATTAGGTAAGAACAAACAAAAATCTGACCTACTTTCATAGGGCTACCAGTGAGGCAAGTTAACACCTAAAAAATCAAAAGATTCACTAAAGTAAAAGATAACTATTTTTAAGAAAAAAGATCATAAGAGCAAAAGAAATTCAAAGATAAATAAGTGATGAAAAGAACCTAAAGATGAGCAGAAACTCTATTGTAACTCTATTTTTAAAGAACTGTGGGCTTGGAAAAGAAATCCAGGAATAGCTATAACCTACTTTATGAAATCACAAACCTGACATTTTTGTATAGCCAAAGAGGTCCCCAAAACAGGCCTTAAAACAGATATACTGAAAAAGAAAAATCAATCCATCCTTGTTTGAAACCATTGGGGCACCATGTTTGATTCTGTTTGTCCTAATTCAAGAAGGGACATCAGCAGCAGGGCAATTAACATGGTCAGGGATGTTGGAATGCTGGTGCTACAGTTTCACGTACCCATGAGGACCCTTCAATCTTCAGAGATGAAGAACCGGTAAAAGGACAGTGGAAATTCATGAAGTCACAAGAGGTACAAAATGGTCACCAAATCTTAGAACAATCCCTGGGATTTGAAAGTGATCCATTTTGGACATGCAAAGGATATGTGGTGAAACCATGACTAGCCAGGGAGCTCAAGCCCAGTTAATTGAATTCTTTGCTTAATCAAGGATTGGAAATTTTATTTCAAGACCTCTCTCACAGAGAACTGAGGCTCTTGAATTTAATAACTCAAGATTATGAACTCTTGTTTTGTACCATGATACAAAAGTATAGGTTTTTCTAGTGTTTGGGTAGAAACAAGAAAGAAATAACTTGGAGGACAGAAAAGATGATCAATGAAACATGTTCTAATAATTAAGAAGAATAAACATGTCCATCTAAGAGAAAAGTATTTATAGAAAACATAAGCAGCAGGATATGAAAAGCAAGCAATTTCATTTGACATAAAGTCAGAGACTCAACCAAAATTCCACATTAAACATGGACTGCTGCACAGCTCTCTGGAGTCAGCCCCCTCCCTCATCATGTACCCAGGTCCAGTGACAAGTAGGGAGGAACTCTCCTCACCCCATCATTTGTACATTCAAGAAAAGAGGAAAGTCCAAAGAATCAAGAGGAATATCCAAATGTGGGCCGAAGATAAATTCTAGATCACAGGTTCTCCTAAAATAAAGATTCAGAAGACAATATTTTTAATTCTTGCTGGTCCAAAGCCATCTAGTCTAAATCAGTGCTCTTAGATCATTTAATGAGTTTGGGGCAACAAACTCTTGTACATGCCAATGAGACTGATGAACCAACAGTGACAGAATAATATCTTGTGAACATCAAATCTCATTGTAGAAGACTGGAATTATAGGAAGAGTAGGATAATTAGGCCAAATTCATAATTATACATAGTCTGAAAAGTACCTTTTAACTAAATATTCTCTATTATCTTTATAGTCTGTGGTCATTTTTTCCTCTTAGAAAATCCAAATAATGAGCAAATAATTTGAAGACTTCTGGTTGTTTTGTGTTTACTAGAACATTTCTCTGTGGAAACTTAATTGATAAATTTATAATACCATCATTTAGGTATTGCTAAGAATTCACTGAGACTTCAAATTCATGATGAAATGTCAAGAAGCAAAAGTCATCAAAATAAGGAAAAAACTGAATAATGAAGTGATCTCAGATTAAAATTTGCCATCAAACACACCCCCACTCCCATGCCACACACCCCTCCCCTTTTTTTGGTGCTGGGGACTGAACCCAGGACTTCAAACATGCTAAGCACATGCACTACCACTGAGTTATAATCCCGGGCCACAGTCCTTCCTTTTAACAAGAGTTTCTGTTCTCACCCCGCAGTATCAGTCTTTCAAGGGAGAATTATAGTAAAAGACACCAAGAAAAAAATGATCTAATAGAATTATGTCAGCTAACAACTAGAAAATAAAAAATCTGAAAAAGATGAAGACAGAAAGACAGGAATATAAAAAAATGAAGAGAAAACTGACAAAACTTTTTGAATATTCTTTTAATGACCCTCTTTTTATTGTGGAAGTCATTCGTTGCCCTCATCTACAATTTTATTATAAAAATTACTCTTCTTCCCAAAAAGTGATTCTTCTAACCTCAACTATATTAACTATAAAATAAACTTCATAATTTTAGTCCAATGTAAAATTTTATTTACTATGGAATTTTGTTTCCCATTTTAAATAGTGATTGATATCCTGGGATAATATGGACCTCTTGAACTAAATAGTGGTCTACATTAACATGTAGCCTTGGAGATGTTTTATATAAATTTGTGGCTACATACGGATTTAAGGTGGTAGTATATTATCAGAATCTTTTAAATTCACCAGAAGGTAATATATACTCTCACAAAATGTCCCTTGATATCATTTAGAGAATACTTGATTAGGATGAACATCAGTCAGACCAAGTACAGATCCTACTTCAGTTTAATGCTGTTTTTATGGAATTATACCATCATCTTTACAAAGATTTTTAAACACTGAACTTAGAATAATCACTATTGCAATATCAAAAGAATATTTTCAGAGTAATAAAAGTGATGAACAAGAGCTACATGACAATAAGGGCAATATTATTATGACACCATACCTTTTATTATAACAGGCTTTACTGAAATTTAAGATAATAAACTGATTCAGAATTAAATGGTTTACCCAGGAGTTGGGCAGCCTCACCTGTATGAAACTATTTATGTACATTCCACACTCCAAAAATGTTCACCATACATGTACTCTTCCTTTTCATTAAGTAAGACACTACTCTGGCAGGAGGAAAAGGATAAAAGACAGACAATAATAGCAGATATCCCAGGAAGAACTGGAAACAGTAGGAAAGTGGGCCTATAACAGGATGGAACTAAAAATTTTATGAATAATTGGATATGTCTTCAGATTCTATCACAGAAATGCTTTGGAAGTGTCCCTCTAAAAGTATGCGCAGGTGTACATAGGTGTACATTAACGAAGTGGGATAGGTGACGGGGCTCCATGCCAGTGTGGAATGATGAATAATAATGGTCTGGCAGAGATGAGGGCACAGCAAATTAATGACTTGTCAACTCAGAGAAATAAGGACAGATCTAGACTATATTCATACCTTTGGATGCCAAAGCTAGACACAATCTCTTTTACCTCAAAATGAACTACGTCTCTATTCAGGCACCATTTTTAATTGTTTTATTATTATTTACTTACAGGTCTTAATTTTACCAATAGGTCATAAGATACTTGAGTTATCTTTATTGCCCTTTCAGTACCTGTCTCGGTGTGTAATAAATTTCTGCAGATAATACCACTGATTGCCACTCTGAAGGTATCATAACAGGTAAAAATATATAACATGGCAGGGAGGGGAAGAATAGAAATTCAGTGGATTAGACAAAGGGGAATGAAGGGAAGGGTGGGAGGATAGAAATAAGAAAGACACTGGAATGAATCTGACATAAGTTTCCTATGTACATATATGAATACACCACAGTGAATCTCACTATCATGTACATCCACAAGACTGGGATCCTAATTAAGAGTAAGATACACTCCATGTTTGTATAAATATGTCAATATAGACTTAACTGTTATGTATAACTAAAAAGAACAAATAAAAAAGTATAATTGTAGCAAATCATTGGTATGCATCAGACAGAGACTGTGAAGAATATGGTATTTAGCTTTTTTTTAAAGCAATGGTACAAATGGCCTAGATTGCACTCCTTTTTAAAAACCCAATGACAATTATTATTTTTGGTGATATCTGATGCTTGCCAATGTGCCCTGCAAGATGAATGCACAGCTAGAAGTCTCTACACGAATTTGAAGGTTGTGCTTTCATCTACTGATGCAACCACTCTTTTTAGGAGATCATCATTTGTCTCTGGGCCGCCTGTCGTTAGTCCAAAGTCATTGCTCAAAGAGCTCATTTCCAATGGTCTCACGGTGGGTTGGCACAGGGCTACTGCTTCCTTTAGACCACAGCACAACCTTTGAAGCATGCCCCCTGCACTCACCCCAGCCCAGAATAAGCTAAAAGCATTTTTCCATTGCCTTCCTTTAAGGTTGCCCTCTTCAATGGCTGCTAAAGTTCCCAGATGATATGCATGTGCTCCACATAACCAGCACATCAGAATTCGGTTACATCAAATAGTACTGAATCTATCCTGGGACATTTTTGTTTGCAAGTCCTTTTAGTTATTTTATGTCAGCCGAGTATCTGAGGGTGAGGGTGAGGAGAAGCTATTCATAAATACAGAAGTTAGTGTCTTACAGAGCTTAATTCCTCAGCTGTGCTGAGGAAGGCAGGCTGTGATGGCAATCTTCACACTTCTGATTCAAAGGTTGATGCAATGTTAGTACCTCTTACCCCTAGGTCATTGTTTTTCAAATGGCAAGTTGTGACTCATTAGTAGTGGAATCAATGTATCTGATGCCACAAATAGGCATTTATCTGAGTTTATATGAATGGAACAGAAAATGGAGTACCTCACATTAGTACAATAAAGTAGTTTGTGATACTTCTGTTTCAGTTAGATATAGTACAGTATGTGTGTGGACACTGAGTTTGGATACAAATGTATTTCTACTGGCATTCTCTGTCCAAAAACGTCTGAAGAAACACTGCCTACAACTCCTTAAAGGTCATACAGATTTTCAAGATCAGTTGGTTATCTTTGGCTGGCCAATGGTAGAGAATTAAAACCTAATGAATTACTGAATTGCTATATTTTAAACTTTCTTACCCAGCATAGAGTAATTTTAATATTCTATTTGAAATGATCTGGATGTGTGATCAAGACCTTCAAAGAATGATATTTCTTCTCAAAAAACTTTTATTTTTCAAATGAGTGATTCTAAATATAAAATTGCCCCCTTGATACTGTTTCCCATTTATCCTTGCATTTCTAACTCTGACTAGGAGCTGGGGAGCACAGGAACCAGTACAGAAAGCTTTCACAAAACACTTGCTACTTATGTGACCCAGAGAAGCATTTACTTTAAATCAGCCTTTTCATTTTAATTATATTTGGAAATAGCATAGATGACTTCTATCCAGTCCTTGAAGCAAGATTTCCAATGTTGATTGTACCTTAAAACACATAATAAATGTTGTAATATCAGGAGATACGAAAAGATTCACAGGGAAGGAACTAAATTTTTAACCCAAAGCATGGTAATAAGTTATATTCACTTTCTGAGAATATGACTTTAAAATCTTAGGAAGGGATAGGGCATAACCAGCTAAACCCCACCTCTTCCACACTTCATTTACAAAATCTTAATAAAGGAAAAAAATACATGTATACCTTCACTGTCCTTGAATTTCTTGATTGCGACAATTTCATGTGTTTCCTGCAAAGGAAAAAGGCAGAGGGAAAGTCATTCTTTAATGGTTTTCCAATTGGGAAATCAATTGCCTGGGATAGAGTAGCAAGAACCCAGAAAGTAAAAAACCAGAACCTCTTCCTCCATAGCCCTCCAATTCTTGGTTCCAAAACTCTCTTTCTTACCACTCTGTAGACACTGTCAAGGAAAGTGAAGGAAAAAGGGGAGAGGAAAGGGCACAAAGAGCTGAGATGGCGACCGGAATACGCATGACCCATCAAATAGAAGTGTTGATGTCTTCAGGCTACTTGAAAGTGGCAGGATATAAAAGGAATAAAAGAGTATAATGAGACATCAAAAATATTCATATAACCCTTGCTACATTTTGGCATATTTTCTTCCATTAAATCTTTCTCAAATTGGAATAGTAATGTAGTACATCTTGTTGTATGTTGCTTTTATTTCACTTGATACCGTACAAGCAACATTTTGACCTGTCATTTCTAAACCACCATTTTTAATGGATGATTATTTAACCAGTCTATCAATGAACAACTTCAACACCTGCATCTTTATTTCCATAAGGTAAATTCTGTAGCAAGACAATTGGTTCAATTATATATGAATATAATGTTAAAGGGTCCTAATACATACTGCCACACTGCCAATGAAAACTATCACTTCACAGTTCCCTTCAGCAGTGTATGAGAATACCCAGTCTACGACCAATGCCAAATGACATATAATTATTTAAAGAATCTCTAGAATTCACTGAGATTAGAAAAGTTTTCTTTTATCACCTGCTTAATGCAATTGAGATCTACTAGGGTAAATTTTTTTTCTTGCTGATTCATGGATGAAAACTTTTACCAAAATTTCCCCAGGTTAACATGATTATTGAACTACTTAGGAAAAATTTTGTTGTTGCTGAATATATCTTGTTATTATATAATCAAACTTATTGATATAGGCCTTTGTAATTAGGTTCACTACTTTTGTTCCCAAACTCCTCATTTAACTTTAGGGCAGTTGGTATTTATCCACATTTATGTGCCTGGATAGTTTAATGATTTAATGTCTTTCCTTAAATATTTATCCATTTGTAATTTATTTTAATATGACAAAATGAGCAAATCTAGATTTAACATCATTTCTAAATACAGAATCAATTTTCCCAATCCCCTTTGGTATGGAATTTTAGTTCTTTGTTATATTTTATATCCTCACATACATATTCTAGGTTTGCTTTCAGAGCTTTCTAGTCATCTCCAGTTCAGTCCTGTGTAGTCTACTATTCTTATGCCAGAACAAGGTGAAATTATTGGGAGCTTAAACTTTTAAATTAACCTGAAGTTACAAACCCTGATCTTATATTGCTTTGTTAAATGAATTTATTTTTGAAAATAGGTTTTGGCTGTCAAATCTGTAATTATACACACATGAGCTATTAAGTTCATCTATATTTATTTACATATTGAATTGGCTTCACTGTTTACCAACAGTCATTTCTCCTATGGTTTTCATGTATTTGGGTGAAATATGCATTATTGAGTGAAATATTTGCATTAATTTTTTATTCAGCCAGAGTGGATTTATGAATGGTTTTCTGAGGAAGTATCGTATTTTCCTGAACATCCTCACACATGCATGGCAAAATTGGCAGAAAGGGAAGTCTTACATTCTTACAGAGGGAGTCCCTGTAAGCTTGTGTGTACCACAAAGCCCTAAAAGGTACCATTCACATCACTGACGTGGTAAATCTATATGCTTATTAAAGCAACTTTAAAGGAGATAGGAGTGAAGTGTCTTGCAACAAAATCCATATGCTATATACTTTTCCAAGAGGAAGAAAATTAAGGGTTTGAAAAGAAGGACTGCCATTTTCGAACAGAAAGAAATTATAGTAAATAGTATATGAGGTTCTAAATGGGGAGCAATACCCTGATGGTTTCCAGTATTCAGTGCTGTAGAAAAGTCATCTGTGGCCAATTTGGCTTTTGTTCTTTTTATTTTTTGCCTTATTACTCTTAGAACTTTCCATTTTCTTTAGAATAAAAATTTGAAATTATCAGAATATATCTAGAGGGGAATGTGTATATTTTTTGAACTAATATTACCAAAAGATCAATGAAATTAGAAATGTTTTCTTCTAGCAAACTTAAATGTTCCTGGCTCCTATTTTTTTAGTATTTTTCACTATAAACTTCAGGGGTGCTTAACCACTAAGCCACAACCCTAGCCCTTTTTACATTTTATTTTTGAGACAGGGTCTCACTAAGTTGCTGAAGCTGGCTTTGAACTTGTGATCCTCCTGCCTCAGTCTCCCAAGTTGCTGGGATTACAGGCATACACCACCACGCCAGGCTAAACCTCAGAACTTTGAGATGGACCTTTCATAACTATTTAATATGTTTTGTTCACTACTGCATCATTTGTGCCTAAAACAGCAGGCACACTGCTGCATCAATTTTGTTACTGGATCCATTTTAACTTTCTTGATTTTCTTTCCTTATCTCAGTCAACTTCTGCAATTTTTGCCTTGTTTCAGTTTGTTCTCTCTGTAGAGGTCATATTTTCATGGTTCTCTTTCAGGAAACTAAGCCAATGTCTTCATCTGCTTGTTACAAAAAAAAAAAAAAAATCATCTTCAGATCTAGGTGCTCCTTCTACATCCTCAGGGAAATGTTTTCTTTTGTCATGTCTTTTCATAGTGTCTCCCCTCCATTTTTTTTTTTTGGCTTCACCCTAACTAAGGATGAAAAGAGAGCCACCAGGACTGGCAAATATCTGGCAGCAAAAAGGGAACTTGGATTCTTCAGCCATCTGAATTTCAAATACAGATTGATGTAGTCTGAGCCTGATTTCAAAACCTGGATTCCTAGCAAAGATTCTTATTGAGTTTGGCTAGTCTGAGGCTGGACTGCCTGGGCAGGGTTCTCTAAATAAGAAGTTGGGGAGGCGCACATGCCACTTGTCGTTTCCTGTGTGGGCTCTAGAGAGCACATTTCCTAGCACAGCTTGCTCCCACACTTCTCGGTGAATGCATGCCTCTTTCGATCCTTTTCTACTTCTTGTTTTACTGTATCTGGAGGCATTTTAGTCTCTGAAATGATCTGGAAATATAGATGCTAATGTGGAATACTGGGGCATAGAGAACTCCAGCTCTTTGCTATCCAGCCTCTAATGGGCATGGATTCAAGTCTTTTCCTATTCCCTTTGCATATTTTGTCCAATTCATGTTCACAAAAGTGAATAAAAAGCATGACATTCAAGACTATGCTTGTTAATCCATTCCTGCTAATGAAATAAATTCTCCTTGGACTTTATCAATAATCTTTGATGGTTATTATTATTTTTTTTAATTTGCAGCACTGTTATGAGCTTCTGTTTTTATTTTTAAATATCTTCATGGGTATTTAATGGAAAGGCAGGAGGTGACCACATGCCAAGCTTTATTATTTGTTCTGCCACCACCCTGAGATGACACACAAAACATGGGTGTAAACAAACAAGAAAAAATACATGACAAAAAAACCTTGAAGAACTTGTGTTTTAAATTCAATTTATTCATGAAATCATGCCATTGCCCCCACAACGTCTGCAACAGAATGTCACCAGCTGTAGTTAGCAAGATAGGCATAACTTGCTATTTGTTTCAGTGCCTTGCTCTGTATAAATAATGAGGTAGTTAAAAGCTGATATTTTAAGAAACAAATTAAGAATGTGATAAAATATATCAGTAATCCATTAATGATAATCCCATACCTCATCCTTAATTCTGTCTCAAAAATGGAATTTGGAATACAAAAAGAAAGAATAGGTAAATTTTTAGATAAAGGTTCCTGACTTGTACTAACTATATGAGAAAAAGAACTATATTAAGGCATTTAACAGTTCCCAGAATAAATTTTCTCAGCAGAAAGAAAAAACACAGAAAGAGAATGAAAAGTGTTATTAGTAGTAACTAACACAGAAATATCTGGAGGACCTATAGTTAGTTCTTCCAGTATTACAAGATCTCTACCCCATGGCTGGGGATGTAGTTTAGTGGTAAAGCACTACATGCTGGAGGCCCTTAGTTCCAACTCCAGCACTGCAAAACAAAAACAAAATCAAAACTCCACCCCATAAAAAACAAGCCTCAATCACCAACAAACCAACCAACCAATCATATTGGACAGAGACGGGTAATCATGAACCCACTCCTGTTGTTGACTGCCTAAAGTGCCTGAGTCACTGTTTTATTCTCAGTATTAATTTTCCTTTACTTAAGATTTTGGTACAGCAACTAATTGGTATTAACAGTCATAAAATTTACTAACTTATTTTAGAATGTGGTTATGTAACAATGCTTTGGAAGAGTGAATTCTTTAAACTGATCATGCACTGTGTAAAGCAGCAGCAGGAACCACTGTATTAAATGTTTTGCTCTCTAGGTTAAAATCCAACATGCATCATGAAATAGGACAGACAAAAATACTGATTCTATTTCATTCTACTATTCATGGATTAAGCCATTTCAAAGGTTATACTTTACAATTCATTCTTTAATTACTCTCTGAGGAAGCCCTTCCTTGGGAGAAATACTTATTTCTTCATCCGAACAGAAAGGAATACAACCTCACAAGTATTTTAAATATGTTTATATGCAAATATCCCAACAGTCTAACTGCTTTCCCAAACTCACATGCGACTTCAGCAGGAGCAAAAACAAAGATACCATTACTTTGTAGACTGATATGGCATCCAAACAAGTAAGCTCTATTTTCAAATATTTTTAATAACTTTTGTGCCAGGCACAATGCTAAGGGCTTCCCCTGGATTATATTATTCAATCCTCAAATCATCACTCTGAGGAGGATTTTATACTTGTTTTAGAGAGGAGGATACCAAGTTCAGTGAAGTGTCAAAATTTACCCCAAGGTCACACAGCTGAGACATAGGAGAGGTGACATTTGAAACTCAGTAAGATTGATCTGGGATGCCATTTCTCAACCATGACCATGCATGTAATACTGCCTTTGCAAACCATACATGTAAAAATTATGTTGTGGAAAAGGATAGATTCTAAAACACGCATGCATACAAACACAAAATACAAAGATACACCTTCCAAGGAGGGATCAGTATTTCTTTTCCACATCTCTCTGAAAAAAAAAAAAAAATTAGCACCAATAAACATTTCTGAATCCTTTTTCCTTTTTTTTTTCTTTTTTTATTTGGTGGTGGTGTTTTGTTTGTTTGTTTGTGCTGTTGCTGAGGCTGGCTTTGAACTCCTGTGATTCTCCTGTCTCAGCCTCCCAAGCCACTGGGATTAAAGTGCCAGTGATGTGTGCCACTGTGCCAGGCTTCCAAATAGTTTTCCAACAATATCTGTTATCTATGTACTTAAAAGTCCACACAAGTATTTCACTATTTCCATCTTTATTCTTCTATAGAGACCTAAAATAACTGAAACTGACATCATTTTTTACATTATAAGTAAAACCATAAAATGAGAGTAACTCAAACTCAGGGTACATTCTCTATAGCAGGGAGAATATGACAGAGCTAATGTGTTTGCTAAGTATCACAAAAATATAAAACATTGTTTTTTTGTTTTTTTGGTACTGGGGATTGAACCCAGGGTCTTGTGCATGAGAGACAAGCACTCTACCAACTGAGCTATATCCCCAGCCCATTGTTCATAATATGCAATGATAAAGCTAGACTTCTTCAAGAAATCCTGTGGATTCTATTCAATATTGTCCTTGAAACTCTAGCCAGAGCAATTAGACAGACCGAAGAAATTAAAGGGATACGAATAGGAAAACAAGAACTCAAACTATCCCTATTTGCTGATGACATGATTATATACTTAGAGGAACCAGGAAATTCCACCAGAAAACTTTTAGAACTCATAAGTGAATTCAGTAAAGTAGCGGGATATAAGATCAATGCACATAAATCTAATGCATTTTTATACATAAGTGATGAATCTTTGGAAAGAATAATTAGGAAAACTACCCCATTCACAATAGCCTCCAAAAAAATAAAATACTTGGGAATCAATCTCACAAAAGAGGTGAAAGACCTCTACAATGAGAACTACAGAACACTAAAGAAAGAAATTCAAGAAAACCTTAGAAGATGGAAAGATCTCCCATGTTCTTGGATAGGAAGAATTAATATTGTCAAAATGGCCATACTACCAAAAGTGCTATACAGATTCAATGCAATTCCAATTAAAATCCCAATGATGTACCTTACAGAAATAGAGCAAGCAATTATGAAATTCATCTGGAAGAATAAAAAACCCAGAATAGCTAAAGCAATCCTTGGCAGAAAGAGTGAAGCAGGGGGTATCACAATACCAGATCTTCAACTCTACTACAAAGCAATAGTAACAAAAACGGCATGGTATTGGTACCAAAATAGAAAGGTAGACCAATGTTACAGAATAGAGGACACGGACACAAACCCAAATAAATACAATTTTCTCATACTAGACAAAGGGGCCAAAAATATGCAATGGAGAAAAGATAGCCTCTTCAACAAATGGTGCTGGGAGAATTGGAAATCCATATGCAACAGAATGAAACTAAACCCATATCTCTCACCATGCACGAAACTAAACTCAAAATGGATTAAGGACCTCGGAATCAGACAAGAGACCCTGCAGATTATAGAAGAAAAAGTAGATCCAGATCTTCAACATGTCGGCTTAGGACCAGACTTCCTCAACAGGACTCCCACAGCACAAGAAATAAAAGCAAGAATCAATAACTGGGATAGATTCAAACTAAAAAGCTTTCTCTCAGCAAAGGAAACTATCAGCAATGCGAAGAAAGAGCCTACAGAGTGGGAGAAAATCTTTGCCAATCATACTTCAGATAGAGCGCTAATCTCCAGAATCTATAAAGAACTCAAAAAACTCTACACCAAGAATGCAAATAATCCAATCGACAAATGGGCTAAGGAAATGAATAGACACTTCACAGAAGATCTCCAAGCAATCAACAAACATATGGAAAAATGTTCAACATCTCTAGTAATAAGAGAAATGCAAATCAAAACCACCCTAAGATTCCATCTCACCCCAATTAGAATTGCGATTATCAAGAATACAAGCAACAACAGGTGTTGGCAGGATGTGGGGAGAAAGGTACACTCATACATTGCTGGTGGGGCTGCAAATTAGTGCAGCCACTCTGGAAAGCAGTGTGGAGATTCCTTAGAAAACTCGGAATGAAACCACCATTTGACCCAGCTATCCCACTCCTTGGCCTATACCCAAAGGACTTAAAATCAGCATATTACAGAGATACAGCCACATCAATGTTCATAGCTGCTCAATTCACAATAGCCAGATTGTGGAACCAACCTAGATGTCCTTCAATTGATGAATGGACAAAGAAACTGTGGTATATATATACAATGGAATATTGCTCAGCCATAAGGAATGATAAAATTATGGCATTTGCAGGCAAATGGATGAAATTGGAGAATATCATGCTAAGTGAGATAAGCCAATCTCAAAAAACCAATGGATGAATGATATCGCTAATAAGTGGATGATGACACATAATGGGAGGTGGGAGAGGTTAGTGTTAGGGTTAGAGTTAGGGTTAGGGAGGGGGGCAAGAATGGAGGAAGGAAGGACTGTATAGAGGGATAAGAGGGGTGGGAGGGGTGGGGGGAAGGGAAAAAATAACAGAATGAATCAAACAACATTACCCTATGTAAATTTATGATTACACAAATGGTATGCCTTTACGCCATGTACAAACAGAGAAACGACATGTATCCCATTTGTTTACAATTAAAAAAAAAAGAAATCCTGTGGAGATTGTGACTTTGTGTGTGTGTGTGGGGGGGGTGATCCTGGGGATTAAACCCAGGGGCACTATACCAATGAGTTACATCCCCAGTCCTTTTTATTTATTATTTTGAGACAGGGATCATCAGGTTGGAGGCTGGCTTTGAACTTGTGATCCTCCTGCCATGACTCCAGAGTCACTGGGATTATAGGTGTGTGCTACTGCACCTGGCTGTAACTCATATTTTTTATTACTTGAAAATTACTGCAGTTTGTCAATACTAAAAGTTAGATTTACTGCTAAATTTAAGTATTTTAGACCAAATCAGGAAGGAAACAATTTAGTACAGCCAAAAGGGGAGCATCTCAAGCTGTCAGCTAACAAATGTCTACTGGGCTTCTGCTTTAGGTAAGGTTTTCTGTTGCATCCTGTGTTTGACATGAATAAGGAAATGAAGCTGTCTCAGGTACACAGAAGCTTACAACCTAGTGTGTAATAATGCATGACAGTAAGTTAAAAATGCATGACGAAAGTTGAAAAGTACAGCAAAATGTTGTATAATATGCCACAGGAGTTCAAAAAAGACTAATCATGCAAATATATAGAAAAAACAGTACACTTCTTTCAGATTTAGCAGTTGAACAGATCTTGGCTTATTTGCTTCAGATCTCTCTCTTGCCTTTTGAAATGTAAAATGTCATAAATATAGCTTCATCCATTCCCATATCCTCTCCCAGAGGTAACTTCTATCCTGAAGCTGGAATGTATCATTCCAATCACATATTTTTGTTTCTACAAATGAATTCACCCATAAACGTTTTCACTATTGTTTTGTACATTAAAAATCATATAACTAGCATGTTACTGTATATATCTTTTTGCAACAACTTCTTTTTAACATAATGATGTGCATTTGAAATTGAAACCTAAATCTAGTTCAGTGGTTCTCAACTGGGGCAATATGTCCCCCTCCAAGACATCTGGGGCCACTTTTTGTTGTCAAAAGGGGGAAAGAGATCTATTGGCATCTAGTGAGTAAAGAATGGGGTCTGCTATACATCCTACAGTGCACAGGACAGTCCCCACAACACAGAATTATCCAGTACCAGATGTTAATAATGCTGCTATTCATTTTAACTAGTCACTTAATAACAGTTTATTCATTAAACTATTTTATTTATTCATTTTAACTATGTTGTGATATCCCCTACAGATATTCCCCTTGTGAGACTGATCACTTGTTAAGGACTTGTCCACCAACTGACAGGGATGAAATCATGAAATTTCAGGCAAAGTTTTGCTGAAAATATTATTGTATTATAAAAAGAAATTTTAAACAAGAGATGATTAAAAGACCAATTTTTCAAGAATTATTAAGATTATTAACCCTAACACTAAAATGCCCACATTCATCTCATTTTTCATAAAACAATGATTACTTTTACAATAACTTCTGAAATATGAGTCCATTAAAATATTATATGAGATATATTAAAAGATATATTAATACATATTATTTACTTTTTTGTTAAAAATTCATTTGGCCAAAACCAATTTAGCCAAGTCCTGGTAAATTTACACAAATAGCTCAAACAATTGTTACTAAGGTTCACATTATGGAGATATCACAGGACACACTAGTGTACACTCCAGACAGTTCACAATTTGAATTTATTTGTATCTAAGAGTATTTTATGGAAAAAGGAAAACCCGATGTATTACTTCATGCTGAGAAAGCCTCTAAAAGGAGGATAGTCTGATGAAAATATTAATCCTCTATTAAGAACGTGAGATAGCACATAAAGCAAAACAAGGTAAATATGAGAAATGGGATCTTCTACATAGAGTTCCTACAGAAAATGTCTGTCTTCAAATCAAGTTGATAAAATTCCTACACAACAAACTCTTTCTCTTTCATTTCCATTAAATATGAAATTGCTTCTACCCTAAGATGAATCTGCATTCTTTGAATCTTTCATTAAGATGTGAAATGGGAACACACAAGTGTAAAATATTCAGTCAGAATGCCTAACCATTCTCACATCTTCCCCCACTAAACCTGGGCCTGTCTTCTGTTCCATTTTTCAGTGAACACTAGCCAGTAATTTAGAATCACTCTTTACTTTTCTCTTGCCTGCTCCTCCAAATCCATCCAGTCTATCACCAAGTGGTGGTGGGTTTTTACTTTCTAAATCTTTTTTCCAATTTACCTGAATGCTCCCTTACCAGGTCAAGCCCTTGGTACTCTGACCTGGAGCACTGCCTTGCCTCCTTACCTTCAAATGTCTTTGCTTCCAGCAACCATGCTTTGTGTTTGAAATTAGGCATCTGATTTCATGCCCCACCATTCCCCTTAAGTTTTCCCCAAACTCCACTGACCAAACAACCCTATTACAGCCCCTCCAGATGGCAGGAAAGGCCATCAGGACAATCCTCTCGCCTCCTCTCCCCAGGTGTCCCTTGCTTGCTAAGCCCCAGTCATTCTTGCCATTTTCTCTCCTGCTACAGGGCCTGCTCCCTTTGCCCTTGCCCCACTCAACCCTCAATGATCCCTCAAATTCTGGCTCAATCTGCACTTACTACAACCATGAGGAGGTCTGAAGCCCAACTGCTCTCTCAGCACACGCCTCTTCCTTATAATCTGCATCAAAGTTCCACCTTTTCATATTGATATGAACACCTGATCAAGGTCTGACTCTACCACTACACTGCAAGCTTGTGAGAGAGAGAAAAGGCCAAAAAGGTGCTAAGCAAGAAAGATGGAAAGTCAGTCCTTGCAAATGTCTGACTATACTGCGTCACCAATGCAAAGCACAGATCCTGCTGACCCAGCTTATCTTTCCTGTTGGGCCTCATTTACTAATTCCACCACAGCTTAACGGAGAAACACTTTTTTCTACCATAATAAAAGATATTACATTCCTTAGTACACAAGGAAAAACAAACAAGCCAACCAAGAATGCAGGCTACATTTTTTTTTTTTAAGGACAGTATATTCCCTAGGAGACATATTAGAATAGATCTGTTCTTCTATGCTTTAAAAAGTTTCAAAAAACAAAGACAATACAGGAGACATAATATAAGACCCTTCAGATCTAGCCTTCTCCAGAAGTCCCTCAGTAGGCAGGATTTAAATCAGCTCTTAAAAGTTCAGAAAAAAATGATACTGTCTTGATTCAAACCCTCTTTTGCTACTTGGCTACTCTGGCCTCCTGCAGATCTTAAAAATGCACTGCAAAATGGCTGTTACTTTCTTCCTCAAAAATTTCTTCCACACCAGTACCATAAAATGGTTGTGTTTACTATGTTGCCAATATGTATCAAGTTATAATAGAGGTTTACTAAATTTAAAAGTGATTATTCTGGGGGCTGGGGAGATAGCTCAGTCAGCAAGCACAAGGACATGGGTTCAATTCCCAGCACCACAAAAAAAAAAAAAAAAAAAAAAAGATTATTCTGTGATTTATTTCTCCACCTGAAACAAAAAAATGACTCTCCTTCACTGTCACCTTTATTCCATTCTGTAACAAAACTAGTAAGATTTCCTCTAGCCTGACAAAAAGTAAAATGAAAACAAGGCCATTGCATAACTACAAATATGTCAATTTGCACTGAGACATTCCCAGTGAGAGAATGGTCATGAGATTGGTAACTGATTAATATTTATGTTGCTGACAGTGCTGTGTAGTAACCTGGTTCCCAAACCCTCAGACCACTGGACTTCCCACAGTACTTACAATGAAGACTTGAACTATTTTTATTTACACATTAGAAGTAAGTCTCCAGTAAGGCTGCAAGACCAGATGCTTGAAATATAAAAACAAAAACACATAAAAGTCTCAGACCATTTCACTAATAAATGCAAACCCACAAACCAAGTAAATCTCTCTTAAAGTATTTCTAATATGGTTCAGTGTAACTGTTATCAGTGGATTACTAATAATCTGATAATGTCAAAGGATGAGCTAAGTGGACTAGTTCACACAGAACTACACACTGAAAATGAGTATATCTTATTATATATAATTAGGCATATCTTTTTCATTTGTTTGTTTTTGTGGGCTGGCATTGAATCCAGGCCCTTAGACATGCTAAGCAAGTGCTCTACCATTAAGCTTTATCTCCAGCCCTAGTGGGTACATTTTTGTATGTACATGATACTTCAATTAGGTTTATTTAAGATGAATCACTTATAAATAATTCACCTCATAGTTACAGATTAAATTTGCCACCCTTATGTTCATATTATAGACTAAGTAATTAATAAAATGTTCAAAAACTAAATTGTAGTTAAGATGAAAAAGTAGATACCTAAACAACAATTTTTGCTAATCCCTCTGGCAGAGCCAACAGCAACTCTTTTAATAAAAAGGGAGATACAAGCTGGGCACAGTGGTGTATGACCACAATCCCAACTACTTGGAATGTTGGGCATGAAGATTGTAAGTTGGAGGTCATCCTGGACAACACTGTGAGACCTCCATCTAAAAAAAAAAGGCGGCGGGGGGGGCGCTGGGGATATAGCTCAGTTGGTAGAGTGCTTGCCTCACATGCACAAGACCCTGGGGGGTTCAATCCCCAGCACCGCAAAAAAAAAAAAAAAAAAAAAAGCAAATGGAGAGGCAGGTGGATTTTCAATGCAATCTAGCTCCATATTATCACACAAAATGTGAGATATATTTGATTTTCACATAATTCACACTTTCATGCATTATATGTAAATGCCCTCAAGCTACCTTGCATCACCAAATTCAGACCATGACATGACGGCAAATGAATGAAAATTTCAAAAACTACGTACATGGTGATGATGCCTGTCAGGCTGCCTTCAATTTGGTAATATTAATCATCATACCTATACTGCAGATATTATGCAACTGTGTTACTATTTCATTTTGCCCTTATTTTATAATAATGAAGAGATAATGAGAAAATGAAAGTTCTACTTCTAGTGATCATGTAATTGAGACCAAGATAGCATTAATTAGACATGCCAAATACAGGCAATCTACAACCTCAATCAAACAATCATTGGACTTAAGCTATGTTCAATTGTGAGCAAAGAATAAAAAATTTAAATTTAAATGCAGAAAATATATCCCCAAAGATTATCTTGCTGTAACAGAACAATAATTTATAGCATACTAAATCTAAGCTGTACCAAGAAAGTAAAGTTTTTCAATTTTGTGTAATCAATTTAACCTTGCTTTTTAAGCATCTACTTTTTACTTCAACTTACATTCTATAGTAGCTCAGTCCTTTCTGATTTATAATCTCTTTCTGGTAAATGCTCAGTTTTTCATACTTTCTTCCTGCCTCTACCAAGATGGCAGCTGGGTGTATGGATAAGGGTAGGAAAACAGAACTTCACAGAAGGCAGGGAGGGGCTCTCAGGTCTCCAAGACAAGGTTCCTTCTATTTTGGATACAGGCCTGCTGCTGCTGCTGCTATTGCTGAATACTGCAGGAGCTATAGACTCTGATGTCTCTTGGCTCAAGGCCCAGGAGTCTGACCCAGTTGGTTAGGCTCCCTTCTCAGTTTTATTGGTGCTGAAGACATCCAGACACTGGAATCTCATTTATACCTGACACATACCCCTCAATACAGCTTCCCCACTGACAGGTTCATTGACTCTCAACCCAGCTACCTGGGGTGTGCAGTACCTTTGAGTACTTAGAAGTCACTCACAAACTGAAGGAGGCCCAGGAATCTTCTCTCAACCTACCCACACTATGCTTCGTTTTCTTCTGCTGTCGCTACTTCACCTATAATAAGGCAACTCTGCAGGTGGTTTCTTCCCCAAGTTCCAAGAGGGGAATGGGGCATAAGCTTCCTTGTTTTTGGCTTTACCCCCAACATACACACCCCCGTAAACCCAGAATTTCAGTTTTCTGAGATGGTTGTGCTGAGGAATGTCAAGACATACCTGTCCTCTGGCCTGCTCTAACTCTGCCTCTTCTGCCCACATTGCTTTGGTACCTGAAAGGGTTGTCTTTCATTTCTCCTTTAATTCTCAGGAATTTCCCTTATAAAGTGGCATTCATGCTATGCTCTCTCCTGGAACCATGATAGAAGAAAAGGTAAGCAGAGAAAAACCAATTTATTGACCAAAAATACATTAGCCAGGTATTCTAAAAATATTAGCCCTATTAAATATATAAAGATTCAGGTATACAGTGATAGAAGAAAAAACAAAGAAAGCCTTAAGCCTTTTCCTATGGTGACAACCTCCCCACGAGAACATGCCTCTCACAAAAGATCTTCATCCTGCTCCAGAAGAGAAGAGGAAAGCCAAGAAGTGCCTGGTACAGAATCCCAATTCCTATTTCATAGGTGTGAAATGTCTAGGATGCTCTAAAATCACCAGTCTTTAGCCACACACAAACAATAGTTTTGTGTTGGCTGCTCCACGGTCCTCTGCCAGCCTACCAGAGTTTTAGAAAAGTAAGGTTTATACAATGGTGTTCCTTTAGGAGGAAGCAACACTAAAAGAAACTTGAATAAAGATGAGTGGGAACACATCCCAATTAACATATTTTAGATAAGAAAAGAAAGGCTTAAAATTACGGTCAGAATGAAAAAATACGTAGTCCAAATGAAGACAAAAATCTATTGTTCTACTGAACCAGTGATATCAGATAACAGCTCGCTATAGTCTTTTATCAAGGGGGGCCTAACTTCCTCATGATCAATTTTTCCAGTAAGTTATGTGGATATCACTGAAGTCAGCATACTTATTTTTGCAGATACTTGTGCATAAACAATATATAGATAGCTAACAATAGTATGGTCAGTTATTCACTGCTTCCTGGGGAGCACTAACAGAAACCAGGCCCCTGACCATGCATATGCTCATACCTTCTGCTGAAGATAGAGATATTAGAGTTAAATGGTTATAAATTAGTTCCTAAGAATGTTTGATTCTGTTATGCTAATATTCATCAACATGCTGATAAATCATGCATGCATGTATATAAAATCTATTAAGTCTGGATTTTGACAAATACCATGCTACACTAATTTTACATTTTGCTATAAAATAAGACAATGTGAATACTGAAATCTGGCAAGCATAGTCAACACAAGTTTTAATTTTTTCCAATTCATGAGAAATACAGCTGGTTTTACAATAGAAGCAAGGTTAATGAAACTCTGAAGTTTAAAAGAAATGAATTATGTTCTATAATAATATCTTCAGGCTACCAGGGCACAAGGTCCTCAGGTGCACAATCACTATGACACAAGATAAAAAAGACTGTGAGGTACATCAAAAGAAACTCAGAAACTCCGTATCCAAATGCTGCAGAGAATTTCCTCCAGGGATGCCATCATCACATGTTCTGACAGATATGTTCACACATAAGCAGACATAGAAACAGAAGAGGACAACCAAAATCTGAAAAAGTTCTAAGTCACTGCTTTTTGCCATAGCTATATTCACATAGGAAACTGAAAAATACATTCAAATAGATAGTAACAATTTTCTTTTCTTAAGAACATACTTTCAAAATATCTAGCTAACAGTGAAAATCCCTTCTATCTTCTATGCATTGTGGGAAAAATTAGAAAATGCCAGACCACATGTGAATCAGCAGAATGTAATACTTTTGAAAGAATTTGGTCTGGTTTGTTCTTATATCCAAGAACCTAGGATCTTGTAAATGATAAATATATATAAAACGTCTGCTGAATTGAACATATTGTTACATAGGCCTGGAAGAGAACTATTTACCACCATCACATAAGGAAGCTTGATGACCTCTACATGCTACCTGGAGCACTAAAGCAAAAAAGAGCAGACAAAACTCCTCAAAATGGCAATGCCTTGAAATAACAGTGATGTGTAAGTCTCAAGCAGTTCAATGTTTCAAGAGAATTAGTCAAAGAATGCTATAAACTTAAACATTTTTGTGTCTGGTTACCTAATGTCAAGAATATTACTGAAAAATAAGGAATTCAGCTCAATAGGAAAACAAATAAAGTAAACCAGTAAAAAATGGGCAACAAACCTAAACAAACATTTCTTAAAAAAAGACAAATGGCCAATATGTATATAAAAAATGTTCAGCATCACTATTTATGAGGGAAATATGAATCAAAACAACAATGAGATATCAATTCACTCTACTAAGACTAGCTATTGTCAAAATGACAAAAGACACTGCTGGTAAGGATGTGAAGAAAAGGGAACCCTTGTACACTGTTGGAAGGAATGAAAATTATACAATCATTATGGAAAACAATATGGAGGCTCCTCAAAAAATTAAAAATAGAACCACCATATGATCCAATGATCCCACTACAGGTATACAGTCAAAGGTAATGAAATCAGTATGTCAAAGAGTCATCTGCATTCCCATATTTACTGTAGCATTATTCATAATAGGAAATATAAGTAATCAACCTAAGTAAGTGTTCATTGACAGGTGAATGGATAAAGAAAATGTGGTACATATACACAAAGAAATACTGTTCAGCCATAAAAGAAAAATTCCTGTCATCTGAGACATCATGGAACTAAAGGTCACTATGTTAAGTGAAATAAGTCAGGCACAGGAAGTACCACATAATCTTGCTCATATGTGGACTAAAATGGTTGATCTCACAGGGGAAAAAAGATCACTGACATAGAGTGTTAAAATTCTCTTTGAATAGTACTGTCTAAAGGTTTTAGAGAGGTCATCATTTTGTACATAATAGATATTTAAAAATAAACTTGGCTGTCAATCACAAGAATTCAGGAAAAGAATGATATATTACATAACATGTAGCCTGATGGCTTTCCAAAGCTTTACAAGATAAAGTTCTAATTCCATGCTTTACCTCCTAACTTTTAAGGAAAAGGTCCCTCGCTCTTATCACACCTAAATATTTGCAGTTTCTCAGCTGAGCCTTCACCTGTACTTTCTTCTCTTTCCACACACTCCTTAAGCATTCATTCATTCTTTCTTCATTCATTTCACAAACATTTTCCAAGCTCCTACTATGTGACAGACACTGTGCCAAGCACTGGATATGCATAGGGAGTAGGAGCAAGAGTGTCCTTGTTCTCATGGAGGTTACATTCTGGAAGGACAAGACGTACTAAAGTAAGCAAGTAACAGAACATGACAACTGCTTATAGTGGAAAACAAAATGGGCAACCAATAGTGTCCCTTTGGGTAGCAAAATACCCCAAGGAAGAAACATTTCAGCTTTACTTAAATGACAAGAACCCAGCTCTCCCATTTCTACTTCATTACTACTTCACCTTCAATCCCCTCCTTTGGGAAGAACTGTAGGATACATTGGCTTATTTTGTATACTCCTATTTTATGATCCCTAGGTACCCTATCCACACCTCCAGCAAGCACTTTCTTCAACTTCCCTGGAATCTAACCTGGCCAGACAGTAGTTAAGATCTGTGAGAGTAAGTGCCTCATTTAACTCTATGCCCTTAAGACCTAGCAGAAAGGTCCTCAAAAGGATGGGATGGATGAACTGGACAGTTTGGTTATTCTAAGTACCTCTTATAGTGACCAAGAATGAATGAAACAAGGGACATACTGGGCAAAGAAATGAGATATGAAAATCATATTAAAAACATGGCAGATGGACTTAAATGATTATTTTGTTAAAAGAAATGCCTTAGTTTTAAAATGAATGTCTTGTTTTTTTACATTTCTATTCTCTGTCTGTGAATTCAAGGGCAGAGAGTATACCCAATCACTGCCGTCATGAGCCTTTTCCTTCTAAATGGTAGGCTCTCCATAATTGTTGACCATGTCCTTCTCAGTCCGCTGTCCTGAACACCCATCAAGATTCACTACAGCAGGTGCTTTAACAAATGTCTGCTTGATGAATTAATCTGAAGTTTCAAAGCTTACTCCTAGGCTTTCTCTTGAACTAGAACTAACAAAGAATATTTTTATATCAACAAAATGTATTCAAATGGTGTAGAAGATAAATCAGTGTGAATTCAAAAAAATATCTGTTCCCAATAAATCACAGTGGCTAAGTGCCTGTAGAAATTTAATAGTCAAAGATATGAAAAAATGCAAATTAATGGATGACTTTAAGAGACATTATGCTTAAATCCCTAACAAAGCACAACAGAAAATTTATATTCAACACTCTGCGTTTATATGGAATAGAACAAAACTCTAAGATTATAGTACCAGATACATAGAATATGTATGTAAATGGAGCTTGATTCCATATTTCGAATGAATGAAAAATTTAAACATTTTCACTGAAAAAGCAAGGTAAAGGGCAGCATGAATCCTGTCTGAACAGAGGAACTTGGCTACTTTATAACTGCTTTACAATAAGTCCCTTAAGTAGAATTTAAACAGACTTGGCATGTTTAAATGACATAATGACTTGTGAAACATGTCCTTCTAGTTATTCTACTAGCTGTATTTGAACAAAGGGGATGCTAAAACAACAGAAATTATTACAAATGTATAAAGAAATATGCTATATAATAGATGTGCATAACCAAATATAATGTTATATTTTATATTGAGCTCTAAACAACTGAACAGAAATGCACAGATTTCTTTCTTTCTTTCTTTTTTTTGGTGCTGGGGATTGAACCCAGGGCCTTGTGCTTGTGAGGCAAGTACTCTACCAACTGAGCTATATCCCCAGCCCCAGAAATGAACAGATTTCTAATAAAATTATTATGCCCTACTTAAAGGAACAAACAAAAAAAATTTTTTTTTATTAGGGAACTATATTCCAAACAGTTGAGAAGCTATATACTGGTTATTTTTCATACTATTGTGGCCAAGTCTATCTACATGCTTTTCTAAGAAAACAAAACAATTTTCCAAATAGAAACATTCTTTAGTTACATTTGTATACTACCTTTTAGAAGTCCAGAAACACTTCTTTCACATACATCATCACTCTTGATCTC
Organism: Sciurus carolinensis; assembly: GCF_902686445.1. Classification (NCBI taxonomy): domain Eukaryota; kingdom Metazoa; phylum Chordata; class Mammalia; order Rodentia; family Sciuridae; genus Sciurus; species Sciurus carolinensis. The sequence goes on along the minus strand of NC_062232.1, from coordinate 13,873,321 downwards.
AAATAATCATGTAACAAGATGAAAATCAAAGGTTGCCACACCTCCAAAGAAGGGTAAAAACTTCAGCTCTGGAGCCAGACTGCCTGAATTGAAATCTTGGTTTCACCAACTACAACTTGAGTGAGTTGCCATAGCAACTTACTTAAACTCTCTGTGCCTCAATCTTCTTGTTGGGAAAACTGCAACGGATAATAATACCACATATTCCTGATATTACCATTAGAAGTAAATGAGAAGACACAAGTAAAATGATCAGAATAGGCCTAAGTCATATAAATGCCATTACCATTATCACTATCATTATCACAATCAAGGAAAAAGGTCAAAACGCTTTAGCTTTTGGGCATTCCCAAATCATCAAAAGCGAGTTCCCAAAGAAACTCGGGAACATAGGGTTGAATCCCTGAGGTTTGATTCCTTCCAACCTTGGTTGGAGGGAGGAGGTTACAAGCCTTAACAGTTATTTGTGAGCTCAGCTTTACAGCAGCAATAGAGCTGAACGTCTGTCCAACAGACTATGAAGAGATGGAGTTCTGCCAGGACTAAGTGGACCATGGGGCTGTTCTGCATGTGGCCGAAGGGGTCCAGAACTCCTGACTGGTGGTACTTACAGAGATTTCTCCTGCCTGAGCACTAAGCACATGACCTGGGGAGCTGGGTTCAGGGAAGCATTGCCTACTAGACAGTAGCTACTGGCCCAGGACTTAATGGTAACCAGAATGGTAAGCAAAGTAACCATAAGACATGATGCACTAGGCACCCTCCCCATTCATCTGGTAGCTCATAAACCAAAGGAGGCTTATAGTAGTCAACAGGAGGGGAAGGAGCCCTGATGATACCACAAGCCTGGTAGAGTGGAGCTAGGTTTAGTTTTATTTCTAAAATAAAAAACTGTGTCCCTGGCCCTGGGTTTAACCCCCAGCATTACAAAAATGGGGGAAATACTTGTGTTTTTCGCTAACATCACAGGAAAACTAAATTTATTTAACAAGTCACTGAACTCCACAAAACATAGGCTATTACAAAGTAAGGACTATGTCTTAGTTTGATCTTTAGTCATGAGGGTCAATCACGTGACTAAATGCATAGTAATGCACGTGGCTGATGCATAGTATATTTGAAGAATGAACTAATATTATTATCATATAAAATATTGCTTGCAGAATTAATTTAAAATTTTCTTATATATTAAACACACATGCATGGAGATTTGTAGTTCTGGTCCAGATGGAGTAGCCCCATTCCTCCCAGTTCCTTTCTTCTTAAAACTAAAAAATCCCTGTAATATATAAACAAGCATAAGAAGACAAGATGGAAGAACGTGCAGACTGCCTAAAGATTTCAGAGCTTGAGAAACAACATGGCAGTGAGTGCCCTGGGTTTCCTTATTGTCTCCCGTACAACTCCAACAGCAGAACTACAGATGGGTGAGTAACAAAAAAAGCTCTAAGGAAAGTCTGTTCCCCCAGCCAAAGGACCAATAACAGAAAATCTTTTGGGCATTATCTACCCTTCCCAGGCAAACACCAATGGAAAACTGTACCAGTCCCAGTGAAGTTTCAGTGGAGCTAAGTAGGAAAATACACATACACACACACACAGCAGGAGGCAGTGCTCAAATTTCCCCACCTAGTGGGCTCACTGATCTTTTTCCCATCAGGCAGAAACAATGTGGCTCCCCTGTCAGGGTACTGTCTGTAGGACAGAGCAGAGGCAGTAAGCAGTGAGAATCAGTGGTCTAGTTCTACTGGAAAGGTGTCCATGGGGTCAAGTGAGAAGTTAAACATCCACTCCACCTGTCAACACTTTTGCAGAGATTGTATCGGTGAGACCAAACAGGAAGCTGAACACACACAACTAACCAACCCTCGTGCTATACCTCAAGAGTGTGGCTGTTTGCTTTATTTAAAAAAAAAAAAAATTAAATATGATCCAGAGTCTCGTAGTATTCAAAAATTTTTAAAAATACTTTCAAAAGTCACTCATCATTAACCATGAAAAATCACAACTTGAATGAGAAAAGACAACTGAGAGACAGCAACATTGAGGTAAACTAGATGTTGGAAATATGTGATGAGGATTTTAAAGCAACTCTAATAAAACTACTTCACCAAGTAACCACGAAATGCCCTGGCACAAACAAAAAATAGCCCCAGTAAGTCTGCTCTCCCTAGTTAAAGGAACAGGAAAGGAGAAGTCAAGCAAGGTTGAAAACTTAGGTAATAAACCACTCTACTCCAACCAAACAACAGTGAAAACTGTGGCCCCATCCATACCAGCAATGGCTGAGTAAAGAGCTTGTTCAAGCCTCTGCCAGGGTGGTACCCGTGGAGGCCTTGTGGGAAGCAGTAATAAGGCACTCCTGGAGCTCCCATCCACAGCAAGTAGTAACAAGTATTCTCACCCAGTGGATGTCAATGGAGTTGGAATGAGGAAACTGAACTTCCACCTTTACCTAGTATACCCTCCTCCTTGTCAGAGGGGTGTCAGATAGACAGCCAAAACAGAAGATTAAATATCCAGAATCTAAGAACATAATATTTAAAATGTCCAGGTTTCAAAAGAAAACTACTAGTTATGTGAAGAGGGAGGGAAATCTCAGTGTGCACAAAAGACCATTAAGAAATGTCAACTGTAAGGTGCAGTGGTACGTGCCCAAAGTCCCAGTGATTTGGGAGGCTGAGGCAGAAGGATGCAAAGTTCAAGGTGAGTCTCAGCAACTTAGCAAGACTCTGTCTCAAAATAAAACATAAAAAGGATTGGGGATGTAGCTCAGTAGTAAAGTGTCCCTGGGTTCAATCCCCAGTACCCTTGCGAATAAAGATATGTCAACAGAGATTATGAAGAAGTCAGAATTATTTGACATATATTTCAAAGCAGCCATCACACAAATAATAAACAATCACCAACACACTTGAATCAAATGGGGGGGAATAAAAAGGAACTGTCAGTGAAGACAGAGATTAAAAAACAAAACAACAACAACAAAAAAAAACACTTCATGTTGAACGTGGTGGCACATGCCTGTAATCCCAGCAGTTCTGGAGGCTGAGGTCGGAGGATTTAGCAAGGCCCTAAGCAACTCACAAAAAAAGAGGATGTGGCTCAGGGGTTGAGTGCCCCTGGGTTCAATCCTTGGTATGGAAACAAAAACAAAAGCTGCATGAAATAAAAAATACAGTATAATAACTGAAATAAAAAACTTAATGTGTGGGCTCAACAACAGAATGGAGAAGACAGAGGAAACAATCAGGGAACTTAAAGGTAGAAGAGAAAAGATCTAACCTTAAAAACAGAGAGGAAATAGGGAAAAAATGAATAGAGCCTCGGGAACACATAGAACTACAACAAAAGACCTAATATTCAAGTCACTGGATTCCCAGAATGAGAGGACAAACAGAGCAGACCTGAGAAAACATTCAAGGAATTAATGACTGGAAAACTTCCAAATTTGGCAAAAGATAAACCTACAGATTCAAGAACCTGAGCAAATTCCAAACAGAATAAACCCAAAGAAATCCTTACCAAAACACATCATATTCAAACTTGTAAAAACTAAAACCAGCATCCTACCTGTAGGAGAAATATAATTTGAACGACAGCGCATTCTCATCAGAAATCACAGAAGCCAAAAGGAACTGCTCCACTGTTCAAGTGCTAAAAGCAAAGAACTGTCAACCAAGGACAAAGATATTAGGCAAAGATATCCTTTAGGAAAGAAGGGGAAATAAACACATTCTCAGAAGAAGAAAAACTAAGAGTAGTTGCTAGCAAACCTACCCTTAAAGATAACTACAGGAAGTTTTCTAAAAAGAAAATAAATGATAACCAAAGAGGTTTGGAACCCAAGAAAAAAAGAACATCACGATGGGCTACACAAAGGCAGGGGATAAAAGACTATCCTTTTTTCTCCTGATTTTGATAAATCATATTTGATGGTTAAAGCAAAAATTATAAATTATAACATCCTCTAATGTGATGTTCAATGAATAAAAATGAAATGAAATAAAAAAATGCAGTATAACTACTCTAGTCCAGCTAAATGGAACAGTGAAAACTGGCCCAATCCATGTCAGCAATGGTTGAATAGAGAGCCTGTCCAACTCTCTGCAGGGTGATACCGGTGGAGGACATTTGGGAAATATTTGATACATATATTTAAAAAGTAGGGAGAATAAAGAGATCTAAATGAAAGCAAGTTTCCTATACTTTGCTTGAGTGATAAAATTTCTTAATAAAAGGTTATGATAAATTCTATATGCCTATTGTAATATCTAGCTGGATGATGAAGAATACAATACAAACTGATATACCCTAAGACAATATAAATTAAGATGGAACCCTAAAAATTCCTGAAAACCAGGAAAATAAAAAGAAAGAAAGAAAAGAGGGAGGGAGGGAGGGAGGGAAGGAAGGAAGGAAGGAAGGAAGGAAGGGAGAGAGAATAAAACCAGAGTATTTTGTGGTACTAGGGATTGAACTCAGGGGCTCCTGCATGCTAGGCAGGCACAAAGTGGTTTGTGAGAAGGAAATCTGACTCAACCTTTGACCAGAAGACTAGATTTTCCAAATAATACTATCTAAAGATCTGCCAGAACAAGGTGCTGTGGACTGGCAGGTTTGAGTTGTCCTTGTATCCTCACCCTGCTCCCTGTTGGGGGATGGGGTAGGAGAAACTTCTGATGAAGAGCAGATAGGTCTGTGATCCTGCTACTCTGAAAGATGCAAATACCAAAACTTTCTGTCATGCAATCACTACAATTCCATTCCTAAAATTCTCATTCTAGTATATTTTGCTTAAATTAAGATGCACCAACAAAAAGTTCAAGATTAGGAAAGTTCAGCATAGACAGAAGCTTCTAGAGGCAGCATACATGCAGGTTTCTCTCTCAAAATTTTATTGAATGAAGAACTCTAGAACAGACTAAACTAGATCTGCACTGCATGCAATGAAGCTGAATGTGACAGTCACTTAACATCAAATGGTAAGCAAGTTAGTATTTCTCATTGTACAAAATTGTGTATGTAGCTGTCGTGCAAGAACAAAGGTATGAAGCTCAGCCATTTTCACCAATCATCTGTGATGAGCTTTAACAAAGGCCCTGTAAAAATTTAAAGAATGTCTTTATACATTTCAAATGAATTAGTCACACAGGTACCGCTCAAACCTCCTTTAACCTCTCTTGCTTTCCAAATAAAATTTTAGCACAAACATCAAAAATGCCAGTCATCCCAAAAGACAGACTGCCAAACTCCTAGCAGAATACAAGACCTGAATTAATGTGCAGTAAGTAGAACAAAGTTAAGAAATATCAGTTACTGCCAAATTCATGTAAGCACATTTAACAGTCCAGCTCTAAGCATTTCTTTTAAGTTTCTCACATTAATGAGTGCTGCTTATAGTACTAAAATTCTATCATTTGAGCATGATTACATTTCAGGAGTGTAAGCAATAGAATCACTGCTGTAGTCCACAAAAGAGAAAAATAAATAAACCCTCTAATAATAAACAACAGAACTAGTGTACATAATATGATGGATGAGGGGAAGTATTTTAGGGGAAAAAAAAGAACTTTTACAGCAATTATGTAAACATAGTATTGGCCCACATCACAAATTCCAAGAGAAAGGTTTGAATTTGAACAGGGGTTGTGTATTATTTTAAACTCTCTGTTCATGAGTTTACACTGTACCCTGCTTATATTGAAACATGGCAAATCACTTACATACACTGAACTATTTTAGGGGAATATGAGAGAGAAAAGGACCTTCTTGATATATCACTTAATATGACTTTTATTTAGGATTTAAGTTCTTGGAGTTGATCATTTTATTTATTTTTGTGGTAGTGGGGACTGGACCCAGGGCCTCGTGCATGCCAGCTGTACCAATGAGCTACACACCCAACCCCGAGTCAATCACTTCAAATACCCACACACACTCCCATTCATTTGTCTCCCTCCATTCTCCTATTCCAGACACCCCCCAAGAAGCCCTGATGGTCTAATGTCTTGAATCTGCTAGGTCTTACAACCTAAGGCTGTGGAGCACCGTTTGCACTAGAGCAAAGTTATACTACTGTACCTACCTTCTCTTTGGCAATCGAGGAAACTCAACTCATGATGCTCTCTAGCACAAAACTCAATGCCTAGGTTATTAGGATGCTGCTGGCCTGACTGCTGGTTCTTCAGGACAATTGCTGGTCTAAAATGGACAGTGCCCAGTATCTAGGTCTTTTTTCTTTTCTTTTCAATAATTCTATTATCAGCAGGGAAACCAAAAGGATATGAGTGCAAGTCACAGATGGCACAAACTGCCTGCCCTCTTTGATCCTGCTATGCATTGTATCTGGCATGGTTTTGCTCACTGCACCTGTGGCAGGAAGAGCTATTTCTTTTTGAAGCAACCATCTGACCCCAAGGAGGAGGCATAGCAGAAAAAAGTTGATGGGGAGCTGTTGGAAGAACTCTGCAGACCAGTTGTATCACTGTGAAGATCACTCTCTTGATCTTTCACATGATCTTAATGCTCTTAAATAAAACAGAACAACTTAATGATGTTCAAGGCAATCGCCAACATGAAGAGGATGTCTGAAGTGGGCAGGAGTCCTGTATGCAAGTGTAAACCGCACTCAGACTGAATCCATAGATGCACTAATGGACGAGCAGCAGGAAGGCCACCTCGAAGACAGAATTAAAGAACATACCATGCATGGTATAGGTTTGCAACAATCCCCCGCCACCTTGCAATTTTCACCTTCTGGTGTTCTTCAATGCCATACTGAACTTCTCTATTTCTATTTCTTACAAGTGCATCTCTACAATGACACCATCAGTTTGGGCAACCCTGAACCTCTCCTCTTGTTTGTTCGACTTCTCTTCTTTTCATATCACATAGAACACATACATCAGGTACAAGAGTGTGGGCACAGACACAAATGTGATCTGCAGGACCCAGAAGTACACGTGAGAGATTGGGAAAGACTGGTCACAGAAGAAGCAGGATTCAGAAAATGAAAAGGACTAAGAGCCATGACTTCCCTCTCCAGCTGTAGAGTGGCTTAAAACTTATCTGGGAGGGAGAAGACCCTCCAATCACTCACTGTTAGAGTTTGAGGTATATATTTTGTCCCTGCTGAGCTGAGCTTAGTCTCTCTCTGCTTCCTGATTGTCATGTCCTGAGCTGCTTTCCTCTGCCACACCCTTCCAGAACTGTGGTGTGGCTGCCTCATCTTCGGCACAGATGAGTGGAGTCAGCCATCTACGGACTGAGACCTCTGAAACTACAGGCCCCAAATGAACTCTTTTCCTCCTCTAAAATCATTCTTGTCAGGTTTTTTTTGGTCACAGCAGTCAAAAAGCTGAATAAAACACTCATGTTTGCTACTCTTTCACTTAAAAGAAGTGGACATGCCAAGTGACTGCACTCCTTGGAAGATTAAATAAAACAGAAAAGTAAGCTCAAGAGTAAAAACTGTCAAAAGTTTACAAGTCTGCTGGTCTTTGATACCTTCCTCACTCCTTCCCCTAATGAAAGAAAATTGCTGACACCAGGCAGAAGCTTATGGGGATTCATTTTCACACATGGTAAGTACTCCTGCACAGCATGCATGCATATCTCTAATGGGACAAGTTACATAAATGGGGAAACAAAACAAATCTAAATTCCAGAATTCCAGAATATAACAATCTTCAAAAATAACATATTGGGCTGGGGTTATAGCTCAGTGGTAGCGCGCTTGCCTAGCATGTGTGAGGCACTGGGCTCAATCTTCAGAATCACATAAAAATAAAGTAAAGGCATTGTGTCCATATACAACTAAAAATAAATGTACATTTTAAAAAATAACATCTCAATTGTTTAGTATATTAACAAGTCATACTCATACTGACTGATGCATCTTCAGAAGAATTAAGACCAATACCTCCCAAATAGATGGTGATATTCAATCATTGTACTATTTAGTGCCTACTAGGTACCAGGTACTGTACCAGGCATTGGTTCCTATGGTGAGTAAAACAGACAGAATTCCTCTACTTGTGGGGAATCAACTGGGGTAGATAATTAAAAGCACAGTACTTTTTTCACTGCCTAGGCCTCGGCCCTGAGTCCCACATCCATCTTTTGTGGAACTTGCTCTCATGATTAGCATGACACAAATGTATACAGTCATCACAGGTGTGCATGGACAAGGTGAGGGGCTACACTGAGAAGCTCTTCAACTATGGAAAGCTAGGAGACACCAATGAACAAGCTATGCACATGGCTGACTTCTGGCTCACAGAGAAGGACTTGATCCCAAAGTTATTTCAAGTACTGGCTCCTCAGTTCCAAGATTGGAATGGGGGTTACACAAGAATGCTGCAGATCCCCAACAGCAATGAACAGGATCCAGCAAGATGGCAATATAAAGGGAATTGCCTCCCACCCCTGCCTCTGCCTCACAGAGATAGCAACCTTACACTCCTAAACCAGCTGCTGGAGGGTCTACAGGAGGACCTCCACCAGAACCAGGAAGCAAGCCTCAGCAGTTCCCACAGCTCAACTGCCAAGGATTTAACTGGAGCAGGAAGGTCTGTGACTCTCGTCAGTGCCTGTAATCACGGGCCTTTGGAGCTCTCTTAATGCCTAAGAAGAACTAGAACTAGGATTGTAAAATGGACAGTCTTAATGGGGCCCTGAACCTTCTGGGGAGCTACATGGCCCTCTCTTTGCACAACAGATAAAATACCTTACATGAATATATGTAAACTGATCTTTTTGTCTTCCCCTAGGATTTCTAGAAAATAGTAACTATCAAAATGCTCAGTCATCTGGGATAATAAATTCATGGATAATGTTTCTGGGTTGTAAAATAAAAAGTACAGTACTTTATTAGATCTAAGACATATGTGATTGGAAGATAAACCATAATTTTACTTACCACCCAGAAAGGAATCTTGGTATCCAGTGTTAAGATACAACCCAATTTCAGAAATGTGGGCAAGAAAGGTACATCTTAGAACAAAGGGGAAAGGCCAAGTAAGAAGTGAATATACAATTCCAAATTTAAATAAATGCCAAGAAGAAAACAACTAGGAGACCCTGGTAGAGAATAATGCAAGGAAACCCAGACCAGACTGGACAGTTGGTCAAGCAAAAAGTAGGAAAAGTGCTGTGAAAGCAGTCATGTATGGAAAGATTTTAAGGGTGAAAAACTTACTGTATTCAAAGAACTAAAAGACAGGCCATGCAATTGCCAAGCAGTGGGCAGAGGAAGAAGCAGCATAGTCTGAGACTAGTGACACAAGGGGGACTACCTCAGACATCCACTTAGGAGCAGACTGGCCCAGGGGCAGAAAGCGAGATTATATGGTGAAGCTGAGGCAACACTGAGGCCATGAGAGAAATTACAAATGACTATTTGGGAGCTCTAGGGAACAGTGGGAAGCTCGGTGGGGAAAAGTGGATCACAGTGAGAGATGTAGAGTAGAAAGTACAAGGATGGTATTCTGTGCTAAGGGATGATCAGTGAATTTTTGTGGTAATAAAAAGTAGAAGAGGATGTCAAGAATGATGGGGTTGGTCCTGACAGTCTCTGGGAGAGGAATGGGCAATCGAATCCTGGCCCAACAGTCCTGAGTGCTTTGGTGAATGAAGTGTCATTTTCCAAGGGCAGCTGCCAGTCCCAGTAGCATGAAGTAGCAAGATCAGGGCAAATGAGGAGGTGCTGCTCCCTCATAATCTGGCAATTGGAGATCAGATCCCTACCAACAGAGATCTCAATTCAAATATTTATTAAATGTAGACCATCTACCTTCAGTGTAAATGTTAGCAGATGAAGATTTTCTATTTTTATTTTTTTTGTTTGGTTAAAACTAAATTACTAATACACTATGTTAATCTTGTGGGTTTCTTTTTAGGATATTATAATATATGAAAAGCTTAATTAAAAAAAAAAATCAACCTTTTTAGGAGGAACAACACTGATACCATCTGCTGATCTGCTGAGGGAGGATGGAACTTAGTATAATGCATAACACCTAACAATGTAACTAATTGAGGAACTGCCAGTTTTCATCCATTTCCTCCCTATGCCCCAAATTTCTTTATAAGAAAGGTCTCAAAGCAAAAGCAGAGTGAAACGTTTCTGCCTCTAATTCAGAGCATGTTAGACAAATACATCTTACCTTAAAATGGGTCACAGATTAAAAAAAAAAAAACAATAGGCCACAGATAATTGATTATTACATGGTAAAAAATAATTATTTTCAACCAAATTGTTTCAATACAGCAAATCATTTTAAAGCAATTTTTATTTAGTATACTAAAATTATATTCATGATATTTAACATTTTAATTCTCTCTCTTCAAAAAAATATTTAATTCCCAAATATAGATACTCATTTTAAACAACTGGGAAAATTAAAAGAGAAAAGTGTTTCTTAAATATGATAAGACTTTGCCAACTAATGAGCAATTTTAAATATCATACAGCTAATTTGTTTCTTGGTTCAATGGCTGTTCCTCACAGTAAGAGTCAGTAAAAACAATAAAATTCAAGAAAGCCCTTAAAAAAGGGCAAGGTTAACAAAATTTACAATGTCTTAATTGTCTGAGGTTTGTCAGAACTATTATCTGAGGATAAGAACTAAAGTCTCTCAAAATGCAAATTTAGCAAGTAATCAAATTATAAGGCTTTAAAGGACACACAGTACTTTCTCAGTTGCTTAAATAACACATTTTAGGCAAACTGTCCTCTATTTCACAGATTCTGAAAGTAATCCTATTAAGCTAAAGTCACTAAGATCTATAGTTTATAATTAATACATTCTTTAAGGTTAATTGAAAATAAACCATTGGCAGCACAAGAGTTCCATATTTATTCTCACTGGGTTTTCAAATTTGAACAGTGCCTACTCTCCAGAGGCTTCAAAATGCCTTAGAAATTGAGTTACTTTTCAAAAACAAAATGAGTGAAATAACAAGTAAAGCAAGGAATCCCCAGAACTACTTTAGCATGGTTTATAGCAAGTATCCAGCAAAACAAAACACAAGGTGTGAGAGGGAGAGAAATCAATGGGTGAAATAGCCCTAGTTAATTCAGGGTAAAGTTATTAGCAATTTTCAAGAACTACATTAAGTTCTTAAGTTTTTCAAATATTTTGTTCTGAAAAAGTTCTTACTAAGCACACGAAAACACAAAGATCTAAGATTCAAAGGGATGAAAATAACTGAAGATGAGTCATTTCAGCTAAGCAAAAGGTTCATAGGAAAGTTGAAAACCTCTTACAGAACATTATTTTAAACAGGACAAGATATTTCCAATTTAAAAATATAAACATAGGACTTCTAGTTTCAGTTCCAACACATGCAGTGTTTTGGATATTATCATTCCTGTCCTTACAAAAAGGTGGGGGGGACCCTAACAAATTGAAAAGCAGCAACTTTTCTTAGACTCATCAGAGAATTGAGGTCACAGGACAAACAAGCCTCCTAATATCTAGAAACAGGCAAATAAGAGAATCATGTCCAAGATCAGCTTTCCTGAAGCAGAAGGGACTGGAGTAATATAACAATAAGAAAATTTAACAATAATTTTGATAAAGGCTAAATAAGACAAAATTGCAGATAAGAACTTCTGAGGATTCAATTTTAGGAAAGAAGTCTTCCACACTCTTGTATCTTTACATCCAGGAATCTCAACCAGGTTCTGACTATGGAGAGTCAAGGAAAATTTCCTCCCCTTGAAGAAAAGTAACCATTTTGAAAAATGCCCAAGGGTAAGATTCAATTAAAACAAACAAACAATTTCTTATTTTGGGCAGGGAGGGGAAAAGTTAACCACTCTGAAATGTACCCAAGGGAAAAAAAGTAATGTTTTTTTATTTTAAATTTTTTAGTACCAGGGATTGAGCCCTGGGTGTTTAACCACTAAGTCACATCCCTAGTCCTTTTTATTTTTTATTTTGAGACAGGGTCTTGCTAAGTTGCTTAGGGCCTTGTTAAGTTGCTAAGGCTGGTCTTGAACTTGTGATCCTCCAGAATTAGCCTCCCAAATCTGTATGAGTCACCATGCCCAGGTAAGAGTAACGGTTTTGAAATAAGCTCAGAATGTTCTTCATAGAAAAGACCAATGCTCCAAAAAAAATTTTTTTATCATAGCCTGTTATGTCCTGGGAGAAGGAGAATTAGCCAACTATAGTCCCTCAAGTCTTCCTGTTTCACCTAATAGGAGGGGGAAAAAATAGGAGGGGGAGCCCTAAGACACTTTTGAAGGGTGTAGTTGAGAACTCAGGTCCAGTTAGAATGAGTTGAACACTTTTCCTTCCCTGTACTCTTTCACCGTTTCAACAGGGTTCCAGTACAGTGGATGGATGGATGGATGGATGGCCACTGAAAGTGACACTATTTAAAAAAGAATGCTTAGGGAAACCCAAAGAAAATGGGGCAGGAAGAATGGGGCGGGGGGGGAGCCACCCAAAAACATTAAAGGGAAATGAAGACTACAACAAACATTAAAAATGGAAAATGGCCTAGCTCCTAGTTTTCTCTCAGAAAACCTTACACTAAAGGCCTATTATCCAATACATCATATGCATCTTAAACACATCCACACACATGACAAGGCATGCAGAGAGGCAAGACAAAGTTAAGCATCTGAACAAAACTCAGATATGGCAGATTTGGAAATTATCAAATAGGGAATTTGAAATTACTACAATTAATGTTAAGAACTCAAGTGGGGGAAAAAAACAGACAACATGCAAGAACAGTAATGCAAGCATATAGCACTCTAAGGAAGAATTAAAAGAAAATGCTAGAAATCAAAATCACTGTAACAAAAATGAAGAATGCCTTCAATGGATTCATCAAGTATAATGGACATAGCCAAAGAAAGAATCAGAAAACTTAAACATATGTCAATAGAAACTTCCCAAACTAAAATGTAACAAGAAGAATTTCTAAAAGCAGAACAGAATATCCAAGAATCATGGAAAAATTACAAAAAGTATAACACGTGTCACTAAAATACCAGAAGAAGAAAAATGAGATAAGAAGAAATAGTTGAAGTACTTAGGTATAAATCTAACAAAATACTTGTAGGATCTGTATGTGAAAAACTATATAACATTGTTGAAAGAAATCAAAAAAGCTCTTAATGGAGAGACATTCTGTGTTCATGGACTGGAAGACTCCATATAGTTAAAATGTCAATTCTTTCCAACTTGATCCACAGATTCAATGCAATCCTAATCAAAATCTCAGGGTGCTATTCTGTAGATACGAACAAACTGATTTTAGATTCTATGGCAAGGCAAAAGACCCAGAACAGTCAACACGATTCTGAAGAACAACAAATCAAAGGTCTGATACAACCCAACTTCAAGTCTTACTACAACTACAGAAATCAAGACAGTATAGTATTGATGAAGAACAAAGAGACAGATGATGGAACACAACAGAAAACAAAAAAAGACACAACACAAATACTGTGAACTGATCTTTGACAAAGGAACAGAGCCAATCCAATGGAGAAAGGAGTCTTTTTAACAAAATGTTGCTAGTTCTGTATATGTAAAAAAGTTAAGACAAGGACCTTACAACTTTTAGAAAAATTAACTCAAAGTGGATCACAGACCTAAATGTAAAATGCAAAATTATAAAACTTCCAGAACATAACATAGAAAAATGTAAGTGACCTTGAGTTTAGTAATCAGTTTGTGACACAAAAGGATTGTCTATGAAGAAAAAAAAAATGGTTAAATTGGATTTCATTAAAATTAAAAACTACTGTCTGCCAAAGAAGTGTTATAAGAGTGAAAGGATACGCCACAGGCTGGGAGAAAAGGCTTGGTGAAGGAAGCAGCTGCCTGTGATAAGAAAAAGTTGTGCAATTTAAATTGCCCACCTACCTTCCCCTGCATAGAAGACAACTTCCTCAACGTGATAAAGCACTTTTTAAGATGGGATCTCACTTTGTAGCCCAGGCTGGCTTTGAACTTGTGGGCTTCAGAGATATTCCAGCCTCAACATCTCAAGTAGTTGGGACTACAGGTGAACACCCACAGCTAATATGCACACGACACCGTAACAGATTGAAAGCCTTCTCCAAACACCAGGAACAAGACAAGAATGTTCACTTTCACCACTTTTAATATTGTGTTTGAAGTTCTAGTCAGAACAATTAGGCAAGGAAAAGAAAGATGCCAATTTGGAATGAATAAGTAAAACTATCCTTTTTCACAGACAATATACATAGAAAATCCTAGAGAATTCACAAAAAACCTATCAGAGCTAATAAATTTAGCAAAGTTAATACAAGATCAAAACACAAAAACAATACAAGATCAAAACACAAAAAAACCAGTAGGCCGAAAAATGTTAAACACATAGTTATATGACCCAGGAATTCTACTAGGTATATACCCAAAAGAACTGGAAAAAAAAAAGAAGACTCAAATTCTTGTGTATGAATGTTCGTAGCAGCATTATTTGCAGTAGTCAAAGATGGAAACAACCCAAGTGTACACCAACAAATGAATGGATAAACAAAATGTAGTCTATATATATGATGGAACATTATTAAACCATAAAGAAATGAAGTTCTGATCTGGGGTTGTAGCTCAGTGGTAAAACGCTTGCCTACCATGTGTCAGGCACTGGATTTGAACCTCAGTACCAAATAAAAAATAAAGAAATAAAAGATATTGTGTCCATCTACAACTAAAAATACTTTTTAAAAAAGAAATGAAGTTCTGATATGTGTTACAACATGAAAAATCCTGAAAACAATGTTAAGAAAATGAAACCAGACACAAAAGGACACTGTCCTATTCTAGTAAAGTGAAAAATCCAGAATAGGCAAAATCATAGAGACAGAAAGTAGATAGGCACTACTTTGAAGTAGAATGGACAGAAAATATTAGGTATTGGGGGTAGGGAGGACTGGAGCATTACTGCTTAATTAGTATAGAGTCTCTGGGGTAATGAAAAAATTTGGAAATAGTAGTGATGATTACACATCACTGCAAATACAATTAACATCACTGAACTGTATACTTAGAAACTGTTAAAATGGCAAATTCTATTTTATGTATTTTTTACAATAAAAATCATCAGTACTTTAATACCCTAGCAATAAACAATACAATAAGAAAAAGAGCAATTTCATTTACAATGGCATCTAAATGAATTAAATACCTAGGGATAAATTAAATCAAGGGGGTGAAAGATGAGCATGCAGAAAACTAAAAAACTAAAACTGCTAAAAGAAAATTTAGATAAATCAAAAAAATCCCAAGTTTGGGGATTGTAAGAATTTATAGTTAAGATGATAATATTACCCAAAGCAATGTATGGATTCAATGCAATCCCTAACAAAATTCCAATAGCTCCCCACCCCAGAAATGGAAAAGCTGGTCCTCAAATTCACATGGAATTGCAAGGAACCCTCAGTAGCCAAAACACATTGAAAAAGGAGAAGAAAGTGGGAAGACTCTCTTACTACAAAGCTACAATAATCAAGGCAGTGTGGTACTGATTTGGAGATAGGAAAATAACATGATATAGTGAGAGTCCACAAAAAAAACCACACATCTATGATCCAGGGAGTTTTCAACAAGGGTGCCAATGCCAGTAAATGGGGAATCATCTCCTCAACGAATGGTTCTAGGACAACTGGATATCTACGTACAAAAGAATGAGAATGAAGTTGGACCCCTATATCATACCATATACAAAATCATACAAATATTAACTCAAAATAGATCAACAAGCTAATACATAAGAAAGCTAAAACTATACAACTGTACTATTAGGAAAAAAAAATGTAAACCTTCATGTCCTTGAATTTGACAATGTTTTAAAAAACACAGACAATAAAGGAAAAAATTAAGTGGACTTCATCCAAATGCAGACATTTAGTGCATTAAGAGATACTATCAAGAAAGTGAAAAGGCCACTACAAAATGAGAAAAAATACTTGCAAATCATACATCCGATAAGAAACTTGAACTCAAGCTACATTTAGGACTCTACAACTCAACAAAAAAGACAACCTGAGTTAAAAATGGACAAAGTATTTGAATAGACATTTTTTTCCAAAGAAGATAAACAAATGGCCAACGAGTGTACAAAAAAACACCCAACATCGTTAATTAGGGAAATGCAAATCAAAACCACAATGAGGAATCACTTTACATCCACTTAGGATGGCTAAAATTTTAAAATCAGGAAACAAGTATTGGTGAAGACGTAGGGCAACTGGAACCTCGTACACTGCTGATGGGGAAGTATGTGACTGCTGTAGAAAAGTTTCACAGTTCCTCGAAAGAGTTAAACATAGAACTTCTCTATGACCTAGCATTTCCACTCCCAGTGATAGAGCCCAAAGAGTTGAAAAGACTTGTACATGGATGTTCACAGTAGCACTATTCACAGTGGTCAAAGGGTGGAAACAACCCAAATTTCCATCAACTAAGAATGGATAAACACGGGCTGGGGATATAGCTCAGTCAGTAAGGTGCTTGCCTCGCAAACCCAAGGCCTTGGGTTCAAATCCCCAGCACCACACACACACAAAAAAAGGATAAACAAAACGTCCATACAATACAACAGAACATCAGTCAGGCATAAAAAGGAATGAGGTACTGATACATGCTACAACATGGATAAACCTCAAAAACATTAAGCTAAGTGAAGGAAGCCAAACTCAAAAGACCACTTGTTATATGATTCTGTTTATATGAACTATACAGAACAGGTAGATCCAAAGACACAGAAAGCAAATTAGTGGTTTCCAAAGGGTAGGAGAGATGGGGAGTATGTACTTAATGAATTCAGGGCTTTCTTTTGAGGTGATGAACTGTTTTGGAACTTGAAAGAAGTGGTTGTTGCACAACATTGTGAATGTACTAAAATGTCATTGAACTGTGCACTTTAAAATGATTATTTTTATGTTACATAAACTTTGCCTCAATTAAGGGGTAAAAAAAAAAAGATGATGGTTATAGAATGTGGCTTAATTTCTGGCTCTCCATTGATTAACTTATATGGACTTTAAGAAATTACCTAATTGAGCATCGGTTTCCCCCAGGTAAAAGGAGGATAATTCCTTCGAACTTTTACAGTCGTATGAGGACTTAAAGAGAAATGAAAATAAAGTAGCTAGCACAATGCCTGGAAGACAAGAGTCACTTTAGACAGAAGTTATTACTATTTCTTCTAAACTTATTTATGTCCACTTGAATCAGAATAGGAAGATCTCTTAAGTTTTTTTCTGCAAAGAATTATACTTTCCACATTTGTCACACTGTCCTACTCTTGAACTGAAGAATTTTTTCATAGTCTCGAAGAGAGTTGTTTTCTTTGTATTTGTCCTTGGGTGGAAAGAGAGAGATTAATTCAGGCCAGTGATGGGACACAGGGTGAATACACTGTATGTGTCTCTGAATGATCAGCCACTGGCAAATTCCACTTCTCTGATCTAACAGTTTTTTAATTTTTATTTTTCTCAGTAAAGGGGAATGAATCCAGGAGCACTTTACCACTGAGCAACATCCCAGCTATGTTGTTAGCTTTTTGTCATTGTGACAAATACCTGAGAAAACGACTTAGAGCCAGCAAGGTGGCACATGCCTGTAATCCCAGCTACTGGGAAGGCTGAGACAGGAGGATCATAAGTCAAAGCCAACCTCAGCAACTTGGCGAGATCCTGTCTAAAATAAAAAGCGCTGGGGATATAGCTCAGTGGTAAAGAGTCCCTAGGTTCTATCCCCAGTGCTCCCTGCTCCCACAAAAAACACAACTTAGAGGAGGGAAGATGAAAGCTGCTCAGCTCGTGGCAGCCAGGAAGCAGAGAGAGCAAGAGAAAGGGGAGGACGGGAGAGGGGGAACTGAGGGAGGGGACAGACAGATGGGCCAGGGACAAGGTAAAGTCCCCAAGGGCACTCCCTCAGTGACCTACTACCTCTAATCATGTTCCACCTGCCTAAAGTTTCTACCACTTCCCAGTAGTCTATTCAACCATCAATGAATTAATTAATTCATTGATGAAGTCAGAGTCCTCATGATTCAATCATTTCCCAAAGTCTCACCCTCTGGACAATGCTGCATTAGGGACTAAGTCTTGAATACATGAGGGTCCTAGGGACATTCAAGATTCAAACCATAACTCTAGTTCTTTTTATTTTTTTTTATTTTTGAGGCGGTCTTTCCCTAAATTGCCCAGGCTGACCTCAAACTTGCAATCTTTCTGCCTCAGCCTCCTGAGTAGTTGAGATTAGGGGCATGTGCCCCCATGCCCAGCTGTTCTAACAGGTAACCAATACAAAACTTCCTATCCAAACACTTATAGGATTTACCCAAATCTGAATAAAGAAAATGTAATTTTTGGTGGCAGTCCCCCACCTTATTAGCTTTAATTCCCTAGGCTCCAAGAGCACCAAGGACAAAGAGACAAATAGAACTTGAGGTTAGTGGTTCACTGAAGCCCAATGCTATTTCCACCATATTTTCTGACTTAGGATTTGCTCAACATCAAAAGTCACCAACACTTTTCTTTAAAGGGTCTGTGAGTCACACAGTCTCTATGGAAACTACTTAATTCTTTCATTGTATTGCAAAAGAATCTATAGAAAATACAAAAAAAATAATAATAAGGTGGCTACATTCTGTAAGATTTTATTTATAAGAAAAACAAAGGTTCTCACTATACCAATTTCATTTGGTCTCTCACCAACTAAATGCGCTACTTCCTAATTCTATTCCCATCTTTGTGGCAGTTGTCTTGTGTGGTTCTGGGAAATGTTTTTTTTTTCCCCCTGTCTTTAGTAATGACAGGAATTTTTCCTAAGCAGGATTCAATGGAAAACATGGGGAAAGAGAGGATTTCACACTATCATTTCAACTACTATCTTCTTTCAGATTTACTTCCCCCAACTATATTTTAAGATTCCTGACAACAGAAAATTAAACCTTCTATTTGTTAGTTTATCCATGCTAAACTAAATTCCTCAAAAGAATTACCTCTTATTGATTTTTGCAGAGCCAGTACCTAGCTAAGTGCCTGATATTTATTCAGCAATCAATAGATTTTTCTTAAACAGATATTTGGTTGAATTCTGCTTTATAATGCAATGGCTAGAACATATAGTCCTTTAAGTATAGGAGGTAGTCAAAAAGGAAAAAAAATAATTAAACAACCTTTAAACTAAGAAATATTAAAGCTCAAAAACATTATAGGATATGAACAACAGTTTCTAATTATATAGTATTTCAGGGCCAGATTACCACCTTCTTCTTCTGTTTTTGGTGATGGTACTGAGGATTTAACTCAAGGGTGCTCTACCACTGAGCTATACCCCCAACCCTTTTATTTTGAGATCCTCAGCCTCCTGAGTAGCTGGGATCACAGGTGTGTGCCACCACACCTAGCTGTATTACTTTTTAAGCAGGAATAGATCACTGTGCACTACTTTCCAGTCACTGGTTTGAACAACTAATGAAGGGGTATTTACTATATGGACATTTGTTAATCAGTCCTTTTCCTTATAATATTAGTACACATATATTTCAGGCCTGTGTAGAAAAATAATCCACACTCATCTTTACCCCTGAAGTTTTGAAGAAAAGCAGCATCAGGGAGCTAGTATAAATCATATAAACACAGGCATTTATCAGAGACTAATGAAATTACTCATCTTAAGATGCAGAAAGAATGTTCTCTTCTTTCAACTAATTATATTTTTATGATTTGCATAAAAAGGGACTTTCAAGTAGACCTTAAGTGTTCAATAAAAATGCTGACTTAAATGAGAGAACTGAAAATGAAGGATACAGAAGAGAGTTGTTGCATAGTAGTGGGACTAGGTTTCTGAGGAAGGATCAAAGATGATCCCAAGGATTTGAATACAGCGAACTGGAAAAGCAAGCAGGTCAGCTGATTAGACAAGCAGGGGGAAATGATGGTTTAGAAATTGAATCACTGTAAAAAGGATGAATGAGGCAAAGGCCTCTGTGTAGACAGAGTTAATACTGGCTAATTCTAATATGACCATGTCCTTACTCCATTTACTGAAAAACTAACAAACAGAAAACTAAATCCAGATTAAGATGATGAAGATAAAGGCAATCAGGACACCTGCACAGGTCCACATTCTTTACCAAGATAAATATGTCCCTAAATAACTAAACAATCTGTTAAATTGATGATTGTTCATTGCTTTTTTTTTCTCAAATATCTTCTTAAAATAATTTGGTTAAAAAAAGAAAAAAGGAGGGCTGGGGCTGCAGCTCAGTGGCAGAGCACGTCCCTTGCACGTGCGATGCACTGGGTTCAATCCTCAGCACCACATAAAAATAAAGAGACTGTGCCCATCTACAATTTAAAAAATTTAAAAAGGAAAAACAAGGTGGGGAAAAACAGCTGGAGATGTAGTTTAGCAACAGAGTGAACTGATTGACTAGTATGCTTGAGGCCCTAAATTCAATCCATGGCACCACAAAAACAAAAATGAAAAAACAAAACAAGTAGCCAGCTGGGTGCAGTGGTGCACTGTAATCCCAGAGGCTCCCTGTAATCCCAGCAGTCCGGAGGATGAGGTAGGAGGATCACGAGTTCAAAGTCAGCCTCAGCAACTTAGTGAGACCCTAAGTAACTCAGTGAGACCTTGTCTCCAAATAAAACACACAAAAAAGGGCTGGGGATGTGGCTCAGTGGTTAAGCGCCCCTGGGTTCAATCCCCACACCAAAAAAAAGCAACCAAATCCTCAGAAAAACAAAATTAATCTGGGGGGAAAAAAAAGGAAAAAAAGGAATCACTAATTCAAAATGTATAATGTATGCTAAAAACGAAGCCTTATAGCAAAGGATGAATTGTGGCAATTGAGTAATAAACTGCAAAGACTGCCTTTTTGTAGGGGGAAATATAGGTTATTTCTGACTAATGACTATTTAATCTAGGCTACACTGTCTAGTACTCTCAATCTTAATTTCTTAACACTCAGAAGAGAAAAATATCACATTCCAGATTTTCTCTATCTATCCTCTTCTTAACTTCTTGTGATATGGCATTGAACACCATTTTACTTAGAGGTCATTAATAAATGGCCTTTTTAAATGAAAAGGTTTGCTCACCTCTCAATCCTTATCATCATGTATTTTTTTGTGGATTTAAAAATCTTTTCTTTTTTTAAAACAGTGCTAGGGAACCCAGGGTGCTTTACCACTGAGCTACATCTCCAGTCCTTTATTTGTTTAATTTTATTTTGAGACAGGGTCTAAGTTGCTGAGCCTGGCCTTGCACTTGAGAATTCTCTTGCTTCAGCCTCCCAAGTCACTGTGCCCAGTTCTCCTTGCTTTTAAGAGGTCTGCCTGCCTCCTTTTAGTCTCACTAATTTAAATAGCCCCTTAATTTCTGCTCTGCACTCCCTCTTGGAAGGTTCATATCATTTCACAGCTTCATGTCACACTCAAGTCTGCTACTTCCCGAGGCAGATCAAAGCCTCATTCAGTCTTTTAGTCACAGATCTTGTTATACAGCCCCTCTGTTATGCAGTTTCTTCATCTGTGAAATGGGCATAAGAGTAGGATTGTTGTGGAATCAAAACATTTAGTACATTTAGCATATGGTAATACTTAATATGTGATATTTATTAGTAGTAGGTTTTTTATTGTTACCATTTTTATTGCTTATTATTAAACCTAAACTCATTACTTCTCCCCTCAAACTTAGAATTTATAAGCTTCCCAGGCAGAGAGACAAATAATATCACTGCCTTTCCAGTTGAGTACATTCAAATCATTGGGATCACCTTGGATACCTCTGAAGTGACCAAGTCCCTATTACTCCTTCATTTTCAGTTCTCTAATTTAAGTCAGTGCTATTATTTATTGCACTAACAGGATGTACCCTAATACTGGGTTATTCACAGTTTTATATAATTATACATCTCAAGAGCGTATGCCATCTACTGCTTCAAAACAAGCAAACGAAACCTTATAGATTAACCCCAACCACAGGAAAGGAATCACATGAATCAATACTTCCCTGTCCTAGACTGAATGAATATCACCCTCCAACCATTCTGTACACAAATTCTCTTTGCTCACGTTCTAATTGACTCTCCCTATTCCCCTCCCCTTTTTTCAATTTTTTAAAAATTTTCTTGTGGCAGTTTTGGGATAAAACCCAGGGCCTTATACATCCTAGGCAAGTGCTCTACCACTGAGCTGCATCCCCACCCCTGAATCTTCAAATTTCAACCTCAATTCTTGCTACCTTGTTGTGAGCATGACCTTTGTTGGCATCTGCTCAGAAAGGCATCCTACAAAACATGCCTCCTCTCTCATAAGCACTTTAAAACACTCATGACAATGAAAAGAAAATCAGCAATATGTCTCTGCAGAGTAAAGGTCCAAACCAGAATACCTTCCAAATGTGAGTGATCATAAGGAGTCACACACAGACGCTAAGTCATTGCTAAGAGTTTTCATATACATGCCAATGTGTGTATATAACAATAAATAGAAGCTGTCAAAAAAGAGAGAGAGAGAGTACAGGCTGTATTTTTCTTTTTTAATTGGGCAGCATTTATTTCAGTAAATTAAGAAGTATGGTCTTTGGCCTAGAATAGCCCAACATTATAGTATGTTCACAAAAGACAAGGCATACACTTTATAAACTTGACCTCTAAACTCTTACAACAGCACACAGATTAAAATAGTGATTTTCTTTAGTATTTCCTCAAATACACAATATGCTAAGGCTTATATATACACCCACAGCTAACCTTTTAAAAAAGATTCCCAATCTATGCTTAAATCATCAAAGAAAGTCATGCATAAGTAACCACACAAACCTGATTTATACATTTTTACAAGCATTTCACTAAAATGTTAAAGGTATGTAAAATATATTGGCATGATTATTGTATATATATTAGGTACAATAGGGAAAATAACATTTTTAACTATAATATGAAGTTTATAACAATCCATTCATTTAATCCTACAGTGTAAGTCTTACCAGAAGCATCAAATTCTCTATTTTTGGATAATGGGGGTATGGATTTGAAGGTCTGATTTTAGCTGGGAAAAGGATATACTATAACAAGTCCAATGACTGAACAGCTACAGGTTTTATTATTCTGAGTTAGGAACTAAATGCTTTAAATTTTCCATCCAGTGATATCTTTTTTAGATGCATGAAAGGAAAAAGCAATAATACTTAGAAAACTGGTCTGAGTCCCTCATTTATTGAAAGGCAGCAAAAAGGAAATTTTTAGATGCAATTTCATTTGCAGCAACTTTACATGTTATTTTTTAAAGTATCTATTCTTCTATTTCTTCACACAGACTATAAGTCATATCCATATAAAAGCAAAAAAACTATGGTTTGTTCATTCTTGTACCTCCTATAGCCCTAGTAATCAGAGTTCACATTCAGAGTTGGTTTCTCAAAGGCTAAGGATATAGCCAGGCTGATAGAGCACTTGCCTAGCATGTGTGAGGTCTTGGATTCAATCACCACCACAACCACCGATCCCCACCCCGCCACACACAAAACAGAGTTGATTTCCCAAGAGCAGAGATGCCCATTCTCATCCACTTTCCTTCTGAGTCATCTTGCCAGCACTGTGTGCATTATGAGAAGCAAGTACATGTGATAACCATATATTAATGAACAAATAAATGGAAAGATGAAAATATACTTAAATAATAACTTTTATTTTTACATAAAAGGCAGAAGAAGAGCTTAAATAAAGGCAAAAGGAAGTATGTCTACATATAGGTCAAAGTATGACAAAGACTGGGAGAAAAAAATTGAGGCTATTTCCATTACATATACCAGGTGTGTGGTGTGTGCGTGTGTGCATGCACACATGTATATGTTAAATATGTATATGTCTCAGATATCCTTAGGTTTAATCCCCAGATTAAGAATGAAACTTTCATCTGCCATGCTATACAGAGCCATAGTATAAAAAAAAGTATTTCGTTCAACAAGAGTCAAAGCTGACTTGGGGGCTGGGGAGATAGCTCAGCTGGTAGAGTGCTTGCCTCGCAAGCACTAAGGCCCTGAGTTCGATCCCCAGTACCCCAAAAAAAAAAAAAAAAAAAAAAAAAAAAAAGCTGACTTGGAAACTAACACCCTAAGTAACATCCCCCCAGGAACTCTACCTTCTTTTTTTTGTTTTTTAATACTTTTAGTTGTAGATGGACACAATACCTTTATTTTATTTACTGATTTTTATGTGATGCTGAGGATCAAACCCAGGGCCCCATATGTGCAAGGCAAGCACTCCACCATTGAGCTATAGCCCCAGCCCTCTACCTTTTTTTTTTTTTAGTTGGAGATGGGCACAATATTTTTATTTATTCATTTATTTTTTTTATATGGTACTGAGGATCAAACTCAGCGCCTCATACACGTGAGGCAAGCACTCTACCACGGAACTACAGTCCCAGCCCTACCTTTTTTTAAACTTCAGAAATTTATTGTAACTCAAGGCAACTTATTAAAAGAATAGCATTCATTAAAGAGCTTTCCATTTGTTTAATCTCAAACTGCAGTAATACTAACAAGGTACACAAAGATACTTACTACATTTATTTTGATTACATTTATAATTTACAATATTTAATCATCTTGAATCAGACAATTTTTGAGGATTTACTGGCAAAGAGCTCTTCAGATAAATATTATCAACATAAAAAAAATCCAAACATCCAATTGCAAAAAAAGTCAATGCATTGATATAAAACACTAAAACATTAAATGCCATGAATCTTTAAACCCAAAAGGTAGCTTGTATTTTGTACAAAAGGAAAAGCAAATACAAAAATATATCATTTTTATTTACACACATATAGTACTACTAATATGATAAATTGAGTTTAAATGTTTTAAGTTAAATTGGTAAGTTCATCACAGACACAAAATATATAACTATAAAAATCAAATTACATCCAAAATAACATGAAGTTAAACATTAATACTTAGACTAGATACATCATAATAGAAAAATATTTAACCTAATGTTTGAAATTGTTACAGTTTTAACACTGGCCATCTTAGTTTCTCAATAAAACACTCAACAACAGTTATGTCAACTTCAAATAACATTCCTGAATAACTTGTGGTTATTATCATAGTCAAATGATCTATAAGATTCATTGCAAGGCTGCTCAAGGGTACTTCACTAACTGCATCCAATAATCATAATCATATAGTATTATCCCAAGCCCCAGTCCATAAACAAATATCTACTACACTTCAAAATCTGGATTCAAATTCATCAAGTAATTTAAGTTACTGAATTTACATGAAAAATACTAAATAAAACTCTTCCTTGCTCTTAAGCACTTGAATGTGAGTTAAATCTGTCAACTACCTTGCTTTTTTTTCCCATTCTACCACTTCTCTCTTCCCATTAGGCAGTTTTTCACCTACACATAAATGGTTTGAAAAAACAGCATGTGATTGCAAAAAGCTAAGGATTACTTACGTCATCTCTTTTTCTGGGTTCACATATCAATTCTACTTCATTAGGAGTCATCATCATAACCAGAAAGTTTTAATTATATGCCCACGTATACAGAGTACTGTATTAGTTTCAAATAGTTTAAGCATCTATAGATATTTTCCTTATAAAAACCATGTACTTGCCTTGTGCCTGCATTTAAGTACAACTCCATAGGCTCCTATAATAAAAAAAGAAGTAAACAATCAGGGGCATGTATACAAACTAAACTCTTGAAGAAATTAAAGTTACTACATTTATATCACTTAACAGGATATATTATAACAATACCTAAAATCAAAATTTAGGTTTAAACAATTTTAGAGATAAAACTGAATCATGAGAACAGTGTGAGTAAAAAAAAAAAAAAAAAAAAATTAACTCTAAAGGTTCTATGGAACTTAAAAGCTAATAACTTCCAAGAGTTAGCACAAGCACAGAGCCTACCCAAATATACTATCATCCCAGGGGTCACTGAAACCCTCTTCTATGTTAATGGAATCTCTCCTGACTGGCAAAATAGTACAGGTCAGGGTTGGCAGTGTGGCTCAGTGGTAGTGCTTGCCTAACATGTGCAGGCCCTGGGTTCCATCCCCAGCACTACATACATACTACACCCAAAAATACTATAGGTCTCAGCATTCCAACTAATGACCAGTTGGAGTTGCTACCTTTTTGCCATGAAGTGTCAGCTTAAGGGCACAGGCCACGCCCACTCTCACTTTCCATCAAGTATTTTGATGAGGTTTATTTGGACCTTTGCTTGACTAAACCTATTATCTAGGCAATAAACTTATTTTCTCAGAGGTAGAACACAGAGACAATACTGTACCAACAAGGTACTCAGGAAACCAAGGTTAAAGTTATAATGTGAAAGCTCTAATAACGAATCAAAATGTAGCTAGGTGTAGTGACCCACACCTATAGCAGTGGCCCATGAGCAACTCAGGAGGCAGAGGCAAGAGGATTCAAGTTTGAGGCCAGCCTCAGCAATACAGCAAGATCCTGTCTAAAAATAAAAAATTTAAAAAAGGACTGGAGATGTGGCAATGTGGTTAAGTGCCCCTGCATTCAATCCCCAGTTAAAAAAAAAAGTTACATATGATAACAGCTTCAAAGAAACATCAAAAACATTGGCATTAGCAGACAGGAAAAACCCGTATGCAACTATGAGAAGAGAACTTCCAACAGAGGCTAGGGGACCTAAAATCTCTCTCACTTTGATGGAGATGGATGAAACTTATTATCAGAGTTAAGAAATCAATCAGGAGAATGAAATTAACTCCATAATCACCTGGCATCATCCAAATCCTCACTCAACTGCCCATACCAGGTACTCTGTAAGGTGGAAATGTGCTCACTAGGCTACAAGAGTAGTTTGACAGATTTTTATAAACTTCAAATATAGGTATTTCTCAGCAAACCCCCCCCCAAAATCTGAAGTCATTTACAAAGAAAAAATATGTACAGCAACTAAGGTTCTGATTATAACAAGTTAACACATTCTAACTGAAATAACAGTCTGACAATTTTTGGTTAATCTGAGCTAATACCTGGGAAGATTATTGCCTATGGGTTATGATCCAGAAAAACTTAGGCCCAGAATGGAGAACATTCCAATCTTGTTACACCCTCTGTGCTGACCTTCTCCAGTCAGCGGCTTGATTGCCTAATCTGTCAGTGTAATACCCTTGAATAATAAAATTTTAAAAGATAGCTGTCATAAAACAGTATGAGACTGAAAATGAATTTTATTTATATGATTAATACCAACAAAGAAATGGAAAATAAATTGACTAGTGAAGAACCCATTTTTTTGTTTTCAACTTCAGACCTTGAAATATGTATCTAATGATTAGATTCTAATTTGTTTACTTGAAAAGGATTTACCAAGTTAATATTAAAATCTTAAATAGCTTTGTGTTCACATAACTTTTTAAAACTTCTTTTGAAATCCATTTTATTTGAAAAATCTGAAATATGAAATTTCTGTAACATTTGCTTTAAAGATATAAATGCTAAGAAACTATAATTATAATCACTTATCTCCTTAGAGCAAAATCATTTATCAAAATTTCCATAAAGTTATCTCTAAGTCAAGAGCAAGAATTACTAAGCAGGAAAAAAAAATCAGGAAGAAATGATGATTTTTCTAGGAGTGAATTTATGAAAAATGAATTATCAAACTTTGTCAAATACCATTGGTTACCATTGGTATTAATACCATTGGTTAGAAGCATTATTTTATGTTCTACTAGGAAAGAAAAAGTATTACTAAATAAACCATGATGTACTACTGATTATAGAAAACATCCTGATTTCAGAGATATTAAAATATGACCAAATGTGGTTTGTCATTCTCAAAGAAACAGAAGTTATTCATTTATTTACTGTGTATTAAATAAAGTCCAACATTTACAAAACATTTTGTTATTCAAAATAAACAGTTGATATAAAAATAAAATGCTACTATAAATACACCTACACACAGGAAATCGATTGCTAATGAAAAGAATGAAGTGAAAATAGTCTTAAATTCTTGATTTATTAAACTTTAGAAGGTTTTAAAATGTTATTGACTTTCTTTTTTTTTGGTACCAGAGATTAAACCCAGGGGCACTTAACCACTGAGCCACATCCCCAGGGATTTTTTTTTTTTTTTTACTTTTAATTTTGAGACATGATCTCACTAAGTTGCCTGGGGTCTCACTAAGTTGCTGAGGCTGGCTCTGAACTTGCAATCCTTCTGCCTCTGCATCCTGAGATGCGGGAATTACAGGTGTGTGCCACCACACCCAGTGTTATTATCTTTCAATTGGAGAGTAAGACTCAAATCATTTAAGAGTAATTTTATTTTTAATATTTTACTCTTAGATGTATATCTGAATTGATAGATGTTGAATTAACAGGATCTGGTTGAATTAACAGGATATTTACAAAAATTTGTAAAATTTTTGATGGTAGACATAATTATACATTAATCAAAAATTCAAGGAATGCAAAAATTTCAACTTACCTTCACCTACAACCCCAAGGATCTCAAATTTATTCATCACATTACCAATGTTAGGAATCTTCATGAAGACAAACTCCTCTTTTGATGTAAGCCACAGAACATGGCACCACAAAAGAAATTTCTAAGAAAGTTATGCAGAGTAGAGGAAACAATGTCCAAAGGAAAAAATTCTCAATGGTTGGCAGGAATTTTCACATATTTGTTCTAATAATGAAGAATTAAATGAGTTCCTGAAAGAACAAACACAATGGAAAATTATTAGTTTTATGTTGTAGTACTCTACTAATCTATCGTACCTTTAAGTACATAACATGGTTTTTTAAAAACCATGTTAATGTTTCATAATGCTAAACAAAGAAGAAAGAATAGAAGAGAGAAGAACCCAAAATGGAATCAACCTCAAGTTATTTGAATGAATAACATAACCATATTAAAGGGGACCAGGGAAAAAGAATTAACCCCAAGTAAATTTTAAAAACAGTACCTACTGTCCTCAAACTGAAACACAAAGAAAAATATATAAATTTTGTATTCCACCACTTAAATATTTGTTTTTAGTATAGTGACATGAAACTTTTTTATCAGTGTCCTGGGATTGAGTAAATGAGTAAATACATTGTAAACAATGAGATCTTGGTTTTTTACTCTCATGTAAGGGAGCTATGAATATGAAAAGGGAAAGGCACAGAGTTGAAGTTAATGGTATAAGTTCACTTTGGGTTTTTTCCCCCCGCTGCTTCCTTAAGCTCAGCTTTTTTTTTTTTTTTTTTTTTTTGTGGTGCTGGGGATCGAACCCAGGACCTTGTGCTTGCAAGGCAAGCACTCTACCAACTGAGCTATCTCCCCAGTCCCAAGCTCAGCTTTTAATACCTAAAGCTGTAGGGGAATGGCTCCAACAGACTGCCTTCAGTCATCATCTGCAACATGGGCTCTTCCTAGAGGCTTGAGACCTTTAGACTCAAACTGAAAAGCTCTCCTAGGTCTCTGATCCACTAGCCCAGATTTTGGACTTGGACTTGCTAACCCCCATAACTAGGTATAAGCCAAATAATTATAATAAATTACTTCACCACACATATTCTAGAAAGAGATATATTTGTATATATACATATATATGTATGTGTATGTGTGTGTGTGTATGTGTGTGTGTGTATATACACACGTATAAATATATGTATAAATACACATGTATATTCATACACACATATTCAAGTTATGGACTTATGTAAGAAGGAAGTTATGGACCTAACTAATATATTCCATGGATTCCATGTCTCTGAAAAACCCTAATACAGTCAATAACTTTTTTTTTCACGAACAGAAAAAATTGAAGTATCTAGAGCTATAACTGTAAATGCCTATATACTCACATACAC
Organism: Sciurus carolinensis; assembly: GCF_902686445.1. Taxonomy (NCBI): domain Eukaryota; kingdom Metazoa; phylum Chordata; class Mammalia; order Rodentia; family Sciuridae; genus Sciurus; species Sciurus carolinensis. The sequence goes on along the minus strand of NC_062232.1, from coordinate 13,843,423 downwards.
ATATATTCCTTAGCCCTGTCTCCTGAGAGGGTCTAGAAGCAACAACACCCCAAAAACCATGAGCACAGTCAGTGCTCCAATAAAAGGACCCACAGTTCCTTGGAGAAATGGCTGAATCCAAGGCAAGAGCAAGAAAAGTACAATATGATCCTAGGATATATTTTTGTGGTGCCAGAAAGTAAGGAAATGCTAAAGAATGATGATGGCATATCAAATAGACACAGGAGTCTGATTAAAATGACTCCCACTGGCCAAATGGGTAATATTTGAGCAGTGAAATAAAGATATTAAGATTATAATTCAGAGAAAAAAATGCACAAGTCCTTAATTGACATAAAGAAATAAATGGGGGAGGAGGGAAAGTTCTTTATCCCAAATAATAAAAGGAGTTGATAGAATTAGAAAATCACCATTTGGCAATCACTCTAGTAATAATTATTTCAGGCAAGTAGCACCAATATGCGCTAAAACTAGTAGTTGAAAGTTTGATGGAAAACAGGGTATTATCTAGTCTCAAAGTATCTCCCCACAAGATGCCTATTAATTAAAAAGGGAAAAAATAGTAATTTCATAGTGAAGAATCCTACCAGACACAAAGTTATCATCATCAGTAAAGGAACAAACCAGCATTATATGCCTCCTGATACAATACATCACACCACCACTTCTGTGGCATTTTTACATTTTTTTTAACAATTATTTTTTACAAATATTTTTACATTTCTGCAAGAAATGTAAAATCACAAGAAACAGACAAGCCTAAGCCAAGAAACATTCTACTAAATAACTGTCCTCTATTCTTTTAAAATGTTAACTATTTGTTCTCTATCAAAGATTAAAATTCATGAAAAATAAATATAATGAATGATCCTGGATTAGATTCTAGATTTATAACAAAAAGTTATTTTTGTTATAAAAGACAAATGACAAAATCTAAATGTCTACACATTAGATAACAGTATTGTATCAGTGATAATTTTCTGTGGCTACAGAAAACAATGCTCTTGTTCTTAAGAAATAGCACCAAAGCTTTTAGAAAAAATGGAACATCATATTTGCAACTTAAACCATTTGGAAAAAAATGGTTTAAGTGCGGATGGGATAAGAGAGAAAAAATATTCAGTATAATAAAATGATAAAAATAGAGCAAATACAATAAACTGTTAACATTTGGAGAATGTGAGCCAAGGCCATAAGAAATGAAATTGTGCTATTTTTGTAATTTTTCTCTAACTCAAATATTTTCAAAATATTTTCAAAAACCTATCCTACTTTTATTTTTTAAAAAAGTGGTACCAACACAAAATATTAGTTTAAAAGGCAGAAATAAATCTAAACATTTTCTTTGCTACCTATGAAATTTGAAACTTTTTAGAAGTAAGAGTACCTCATGTGGTGTGGACAAGCATTGACAAGAAGTATCTATCCTTTCATACAGGGATGTGAGCATGTGAACTGGAACAAGCTTTCAAAAGAACAATATGTCCATAATTAAATTACTTTAAAATGTTCATATCCTGAGAAAGGCATCTGACAAAAATCTGCAACAAATACTCTTAAATGTGAAATATTAGTCTCTCTAAAAATTAAAAACATGACAAAGAGTTCTATTAGTACTTAATAACATTATTAAACATCTTGGTGGGTCCAGCCACTCCCAGATAAAAACAAATAAGTAAAATATAGAGGATTGGAAAAAGGGATTCAGAGCAAAATTTGCTGATATTATTGTCTACGTGGAAAGTTCAAAGGAATTTCTAAACAAATTATTGAAAGTATAAATGTTTAGCAAGGTAGCTGAACATAAGCTTAATATATAAGTATCAATTTGTAAATATCAGAAAAAAGAGAAAATGTAACTTTTAAAAATCACATTTACAATAACAACAAAAAGATATTCAAAACCTATATATATAACTTTTTTCAAAGGCATTGAATAAAATCTAAATAAATCAAATTATTCAAATTTTAAAGCTAGGATGATTCAGTACTAAAGTTCTTAATTCTTTCCACAGTGATCCATACAGTCAATGCAATTCTAATCAAAACCCCAATAGGTGTTTCTTAGAAGTAAAACGAGCTGATTAAAAAATACATACAGAAAAGCAGAGTATACGCAACACCTTTTTCCTATAAGGAGAAAACAGTAAGATGAAAAAGAAAAGGAAGAAAGCTTGACTTTGACAGTAGGATCCGGAAGGATAAGGCCCTTATATATTCTCTAGACTATACTGAGGATTATAACAGAAAAATTAAGAAAAAACAGGAAATTAAGACAGGTGATTTGGGCATCAAGGTTGACAAATTAGTAAGTTGAACAAATGTGTGAGCCCAGAATAAACCATACTTTAATATCCCTATACAGCTTCTTACAATCTTGCCAGAAGTCACAGTAACTTTCTATGATAAGTCAGATCATGTTACTTCTCACTCAAAACCCTCTAAAGGCCTCCTACATTATTAAGAGTCGAAGTCAAAGTTCACCTAAGCCACAGGACTTGCTCTCCCTTCCTCTGTTATCTCCTACTAGTCTCTCCCTTGGCACCCTCCGCCCCAACCACGCTGACCTTCTTTGCCTATGCTTATTTCAGAAAATGTAACTTTAGTTCTGTGGAATCACAAGTTTTTAAAAGATTTCTGTGATATTTAGAGAAAATGTTACACTTTGAGAAGAAGTAAGTATTTATTCTATTCATTCATTAAACAAATAATGCCTGTCTTCCACGATTCAGGGAATGAGTATGAGAGATAGGTATAACAGTGGTGAACGATATAGGAAGGCCCTTGCCCTCATGGAACTTAACACTCTACTGGGGAAGAAAAAAGAATACAAGATTATTAGCAGATACTGATATGTGTTATGAAAAGAAGGAAAAATGATTGATTACTTGGACAAGGAGGGCTTCTATAAAAAGGTGACCTTTGAAAACACAATGACAAGAAGGAACCAGCCATATAAAGATCCATATCAGGGGCTGGGGTTGGAGCTCAGTGGTAGAGTACTTGCCTAGTACGTGTGAGGCACTGGGTTCCATCCTCAGGTGCGTATCAGTCATATCACAGGTTTAAAAAGCTCAGGGTGCTTCTGAGGAATCATTCTTTCATTTTCTATGGCTGGTTTGGAAAACACTCTGAAAATATTTAAATATTCTATTCTTTGCCAATAATGGTATGACTCATTTCAAAAGAAATGAGATAAAAATTAAATCATTCCCACTAAGACCCAGCACCCAAAAAGTTCTGTATATAAGTATATATAGAGAATATGTGGTTCATCTAGTCTCTGTGGCAATCAAAACAACAGAGTAAAAGAAACTGGGAATCAAAATTTGAATGTGAGTGAATACATAACATAGGTGTTAAGATCGCTCTTTTAACTACCAGTATTCATTTTATGCCAAATTGGATTTAGCTGCAATTTTATATGAATAACACTGATTAATCTTTAAAAGAAAAAAAAAGAATAGTATAAAAACTGAGACACTTTAGCTTCTGGTAATAGCGAATTATGTAACTTGGATAAAATGTCCCTTTGAGGACAAATACAAATGCTAGAGAAAACACTTAAAAGCTCCAAACACAAGATTGTGAAGATTTACCTGGCTAGAATCAAGGCAAAAGAATAGAAGTCAGAAAGGTAATCCAAATCACCCCAAACTGTTTTGTCCCTTTTGATATTTGAAGATAAAAGAGAGAGAGAGAGAGAGAGAGAGAGAGAGAGAGAGAGAGAGAGAGAGAGAAACAGGGTTGCTCTTGAAAACCTTACAGATCCAGGAGTACAAATATCAAAGCCAAGAGTGCTTCAAAAGGAGAAAGTGCGATAAACCATCACACATTTGAAGCAGAAACCCCAAAGAGCTACACTCCCAGAACAGGGGAAAAGCAAAATCAGACCTTGGACAGACCTGAGTTGTAGCTTTAAGTCATCTGGGTGACCTCGATAAAACCTCTGAATTAAGGTGGTTCCACATTCAGATTGGAAGAGCCACCAGTGGTCTGGGTAAAGCAAAAGGGAAAAAAAAAAAAACAATTCTCTGTAGGAAGATGACATCAGTCTAAGCCTCATGATATTGATATAGATAATTTCTCATTTACAGTGTGCAGTACATAATCAGAGATGGCCAGATAAACAAGGCGAGATACCACAAATAAGAACCAAGAGAGTAGCCAGGTGTGGTGGTGCATGCCTGTAATCTCAGAGGTTCAGGAGGCTGAGGCAGGGGGGATCACAGAGTCCAAAGCTAGCCTCAGCAATAGCGAGGTGCTAAGCAACTCAGTGAGACCCCTTCTCGAAATAAAATACAAAGTTCGGGCTGGGGATATAGCTCAGTAGCTCAGTCGGTAGAGTGCTTGCCTTGCAAGCACAAGGCCCTGGGTTTGATCCCCAGCACCGCACAAAAAAACAAAAAAATAAAAAATAAATAAATAAAATACAAAATAGGGCTGGGGATGTGGCTCAGTGGTTGAGTTCCCCTGAGTTCAAACCCCATCCCACCCCACTCCACCCCAAAAAGCAATAGAAACAACTGAAACAGGAAATAACTCAGACTTATAATATTAGAATGATCAAGAAGACTATAAAACTATAAGGTTAAAGTAATAAAAATCAAGGGTTGAGCATTTTGACAGAACTGAAAGGTTAAAAAAGTGAAAGACAAAACTGGAAAAATAAATTAGAACACTAGAAAGACTAACACAAAAAGAATTCACTGAAAGAGAAAAGTATATGCATACAGAAAATTTTGAACACATTTTTAAAACTTCACCAAATGAACCATGAATGATAGAAAAGAACTGCAGAATACCTTTTTTTCCCCAAGCACATACATATCATTTTAAAAAACTGATCACATGCTAGGCCATAATGCAATTCAAAACAAATTACAAGGACTGACGTCAGAGGATGTTCTCTCACCACAACTAAAATACATAAGGAATCAATCACAATAGAAATAATTAGAAAATACTCATACATTTGGAAATAAAAGCATCCCCAAAATAATCCATTAGTGAGTCAAGGAAGAAATCATAATAGAAATTTTAAAATAACAAAATGTTAAAGCAAGACTTAGGGAAGAAATTGAGAATCTCATATGTCAGAAAATATAAAAAACTGAAAGGAAATGAACTATGTATCAATCTTAAGAGGTTAAAAAACAATCACAAAACAAACCCAATGAGAAACTTACAAAAGAAATTATTCACAGCAGAAATTTGTGAAATAGAAAACAGACAATAGAGATCAAAAAAGCAGAGTTGGATCTTGAAAATCAACATTGAAACTCATCAAGAAAACAAGTGAGAAGTGAGTCTACCTGACAGGGTGATCTCGGCCTCATGTTATCCTGAGCAGAGAACCCAGTTACACCAGGCTGAGTTTCTGACCCAGAGAACTGTGACCAATATATGGCTGACATTTTAAGTGGCTAAGCTTGTTGTGATAACTTGTTACACAAGAGAAAACAAATACAACAGCATTGTGTTGTTTCTATACAGTTTTATATATAGATAGATAGATAGATAGATATAGACATAGATAAATAGAAATAGATACAGATATTTATTTTTTTTAGTTGGAGGTAGATACAATACCTTTGTTTTATTTTTATGTGGTGCTGAGGATCAACCCCAGTGCCTCCCACGTTCTAGGTGAACATTCCACCACTGAGTCACAACCCCAGTCCCACATACAGTTTTAAAATAGGAAAAACTTAACTACAAGCATAAGTAGGCATGTTTAAGTGGGAAATCAATAAAAAAGTGATGAACGAAATGTTTGTTATAAAAACAATATTAATTCTCTCTGGGGGGGTTAAGATTGAGAAGAAATATATAGAAGGGTTTTCTGGGACACTAATTCTATTTCTTGACTTCTGGTTTAATAGATTCACTTATAATTATTCATTAGAATATATATTTATGTTTAATGTATTTCTATGCTATATTCTACAATAAAACAAGTTTTTAAGAACTCATAATAATTCTGATTAATGACATCATATATAAAAAATTTCTTGGTCATTCATAGGGAGGCAAAAGATAATTTTTATCAAAGATAAGCATTGCAACATTACATTTAAAAAAAGTTTAACTGAATTCACTCTAAGGCTAAGATCCCACATAATATACTGTCTAGAGTAGGGTATCACAACCACAAAACCAGAAACTCCCAGTGACAGATAACCTGGGTAGTGAGAACTATCCTAAAACTACACTAGATAAGGAGTTGATGAGGGAACTGGGTCCGGCCTAAATGAAAGATGACTGACATCCAAATGTCTGTTTGAAATGTTTGTGAAAAAGAGGGAGTAGAGCAGGTGACTGATTTCAGGAGGCAAAATGAAGAATAGCGATACAAGTGAAAAGAAGACAGATTTCAGTTCAGTAGTGAATGGACAATGATGAGCCATCCACGGTTATTCATTCATGCTCACATCTGTCCTATTTGTCAGATGTCTACGATGGGCCAGCCACTACTGTGCAGACTTCAGAATACTGGGTGAACAGTACAGGCCCAACTCCTACAGAGAGCTGACAATAAACAAACATGGTAATTTTGGGCAGTCATAAGTATTATAAAGAAAATAAAAGTCTTATGAAAGAGAGTGATGACAGTAAGAGGGGTAGATCCTTTAGGTGGGTGATCTGAGAATGGCCTGTGGAGGCAGTATTTCAGAGAAATCCACTTCATGTAAAAAAGCAAGCCACCTGCACAGGGCTTTGAGAAGAGTATTCAAGGCAATACAAAGAGTCTTAGCTTGGTAACTGGAGGGAATAGAGAAGGTATATACATCTGAAGCAGACAGGGAGGAAATGAGCAGGAGGCAGGAAGGGGTGGCTGTAAACAGTTTGTCCCTGATAGAAAAGAGTCTTGTACTGAACTAGATGTCCTCTAGGTACCTTCCAAAGTAAAGATTTTGGATTACTAACCATTTATAAGCAAATAACTGAACCCATTTTAAAGTGGATTTGTCTCTCACTAAGAAATACATCTAGAATTAAGCAATCTTGTCTTTGCATTAGCAAGTAAGCAGGTACCTACAAGAACTGACAAAAAGGTAAGGCTTATAATTTATTTCAAAATTATTAGTGTTGAATTTAAGAGCTGCCGGGGCCTTGAAAGTTTCCTTTGTTGTTGAAATTATAATCTTCTTCTGAACGGGTCTTTTCTTCTTCCCAAAGAGAGTACAAAATCAGTTGAATCATGAGTTTTGTTTTTGTTCCTGGCATTGTTTTCACACATACAAATGAGAGAACCATTTTGTCACTGAAAATTGCACATGAATAAATTTGGTACATGACTAAATTTCTGTTATAATAAGAGAGTTCAAATGGTTTGAAAGCATCTTAAAACTCAGATCCATGTAAGGAAGGAAACCATTTCTACAGAAAGCACAGTCTTGTAAAAAAAAAAAAATCCTAATTAATCTCTCTCTTGCAGAGACTTCTCCATGCTGAATACAAGCAAGGAGATAATGTACTACTATTAGCCTTTTCTGGATGAAACCATGTGATCCATAATTAATATATTCTTCATTTTGCTTAATTTTCCCAATAGTGGAGAGTAATTTATCAATCCATCCTCTGTAAATTCAGCTCTTATTATTAAATCAAAACAGATACTTGACGATCAGGAGTTCCATACAATTTATAGCATAAAAATTTCAAACTACCAAACATGTATCTTGCCTGGACCTTTAGAATCTTTCTACAAGGGAGTAAAATCCAGTACCAATTTGATACTCCTTTTCCCAGTACTGCCAATCCTCCTAAACTCCCAGACCTTCCTAAGAATCTAAGGACCTTGGGGTTTAGACTGGGGGGAAAAAATGGTTAAAATGGGAAAAAAGAAATTCAGAGTTCATACTAACACAGTTAAAAAGGTTTTGAAGGGCACCTCCATGAAAATGTACAGATCAGCTTTAACATGGTTACCATGGGGTAACATATTCTGAATTCTAAATAACTAAATTTAAAATGAACTTACAAAAGTTGGGGACTGCCTAGATTTTGCTCTATTGAAGTTAATCAGAAAATATGGTCTGTTATTATCCTCGACTCCAAGAAAAATAACCTTTAGATGATAAAGGATGGAAGGAACTGAAATCCAAGACTGTTGAAGAATACCTACAGGCTTTAAGTGAATTGAAGACTACCAACCTGGATAAATTTCAAAATTTAAGATTTTCAATATAATGGCTGAAACTTAGTAGTCTTGGGAAAGTGACAGAAAAAAGATGAGAACAAAGACTGGCCAAGAGCAAATGCAGTCTTTTTTTTTTTTTTTTTTTTTCTGGTAAAGATAAAAACAGTATATTCTATAAATTCAACACTACAAAATTTATAATTATCAAACCACTCAATAAATATGTCTTAAAAGCTAATCATATGCTATCTATGTCTATCTATGATAGACTCTGGGGAGATAATAGTAAAGGGAAATAGACAAGATTCCTTAACTCAGGGAGTTTAATCAAAGAACTGCAAAATAAATATAAAATAACAAATACTAGTACTATGAAAGAGATATAAGGTGCCAGGAGAGCTTGTGACAGGGAGTTTCCATCTAATTAGTAAAGGTTGTCTCTTCCAGAGAAAGTGATAAGTGACTTGGGATCTGTAGGATAATCAGACATAAACTTATGGAGGAAGAAGAATGCCCCAAGAGAGAATGATTTACACAAAAGCCCTAAGTTAGGAGGGAACACAGCAGAAAAAAGAGATTCAAAAGGTGGTGGGGATAGGGCTATGGGGTGGTGAACAACCTAGCACAAGATGAGGCTGGAGAAATAGCAAGTTGAGCTATTTTAAGTAATATAATCTGTATCATGGAACGTAAGGAGCCACTGGAAGGTTCAGAACAAGAATGGAAGGGGTAGGTTCAGGGGTGGTATGACAATTAGATGATTCATGTTTTGAAAAGAACATATAAGCTACAGAGTAGAGAATGGCTAAGTGCCTGGAACGGGTGATGTCACTTTGGGGACCGAATAGCTAGGAAGCAATCCCAGTCACCCAGATAAGGGCAGGACAGACTAAATTGGTGGACATGAAGAGATACGGACAGGTTCAGGAAATTGTGGTGGGGAATCAATATCACAGGGGATGGGTTAAAGATCAGGAGAGAGGGAAAGAGAAATTAGAGGTAACTTCTTGGTTTTGGTTTGGGCTATGAGAAGGGAAATGAGAGTTGCTGTTTCTTGATGTGAGGAAGACTAGAAAAGGAGCAGATTAAGAGAAGAGAGGAATTCCAGGATTTTAGTTTAGCCATGTTCCATTGAGTTTAGATAGCCACAAAAGTGGAAAAAGCAAAAATCAAAGGGAAAATAGAAATGAAAAACTGAGGAAAAGAATCTGCAACTTACATCACAGAGCTAATATCCTAATAAATAAAAATTTCCTATTGTTCAATGGGGGTGGGGGGCAGAAAACCAATTTTAAAAATGGGCAAAGTGATATGTAAAATAGTTCACAGAAAAGGAAACACCAATGGCTCCTAAACATATAAAAAGTTACTCAATTTTACATATAATAAAAACTGAAGATTAAAACCATATTGAGATGTAACTTTTCAGATTAGCGAAGATCAAAAATAGCACACTGTATTAGTGAAAACATGAAGGAATTAAGCTTGTTCATACATTGGTGGGAAGATATACTGATAAAAACTTTTTGGAGGTCAATTTGACAGTATCTTTCAAAATTAAAAAACATATTCTAATGACAGCAATCATAATTCCAGGAATCTATTCTCAGACACATAAAACAATATGTGCACATATATTACTCACGACTGTGTTGCTTATAAAAGCACAAGATCAGAAACTGAAAGAGTCTAAATACACATTGACAGGAACTTGGCTAAATAAATTATGTCGCATCTATTCAATTATTTTAAGTGAGATTGAAGTGAAATATGCTTATATTCTAATATAGCATTTAACAAATTTGAATAATGCTCTAATTTATTTTTCAATAATTAAAATTATGCATAAAACTGTATTCTAATTAAATTCCACTTATGTTTTAAGACACTGCAGTTCCACCTAAGATTATACCATAAAGGGGGTTGTTATTTTAGAACTTTGAAAATCCACTAATTGAAAAGTATAAAACTACATGGTAGAAGTTAACTTGTCCTGAAAACATCACACACAATTCTGAACACTGTCAATGACATGGAAAACTTAAAAAGGCTGCTTCCAAGCTAAACAGTGCTAATGCTTTGACAAAATGACCTTCTTACCAAGACTCCAGACTTTTGGTTCTAGTAGTTGTAGACCGGAAGTTACATGAGAAAGGTCCTGAAACCTAGGTTTCCTCTCATCAAACTAAACAATCTAATTTATGGTTCACTTGACAACTTTTGTCTACTTAGTTAAAATATAAGGCTCCTCTGCTGGATGATCAGAGGTTCTTTCTAGCTTTCAAATCTCAGTTCCATTTCTAAACACTGGGAACCTTTCAAACTGAAAATGCATGTCAAAAGCTTCAATTAATAAAGGTTAATTCATAAGAAACCAATATAAAATATATATGGGAACTCTTTTCATTATAGTTCTAAATCAGTTACCAAGATAAGAGCAATTGACTACAATCATTTTGGAACAAAGAAGGAATGATTACTTTTCAAAATACTTCAGAAAAATAGCAAATCAGAATAAGTGAAATATTGCTGGCCAAACAGCTGGTGATTAAACTATTCCTATGAGGTCACTTATGTTAAAGAGAAAAAACAAATAGTAATAATGACTAGACAGGAGTAACTTTGTAAGGCACAGAGAGGAAGTCTGGGATGTTTTCCAAATGGATTGGGAGGAAGTTATTTTTATTTACAGAGATATTTGTGTCCTATTTAAAATATAGATGAAACTGAAGAAAATCAAGCAAAAAATCTTATACTTCCTCAGCTGACTGCTAACTTTGGAAGGGTAAGTAAAATTACTTTGAACAAAGAATAGTCAAAAATACAAGCAATTTCATCAAGACCAATACTTGATGAGAGCATTCAGCTAAATTCAAGAGATTTGAATATCTAATAAATAATAAAAAAAAAATGCTAAAAGAAAAGTTAGGTTATTTCCCTCAAGGAAATTACTTCAAAACAAACAAAAGATGACTTTCTCAGTTCTTCCACACATTAAATTTGAAGCAGAGCGGTCTCTTGAAGCTTTGGTTTGTTTCCATTTGTAAACTTGAGATACCTGTGCCAACTTGAGGGGTTTCTCCCCCAATAGCAAATATATGGCATCTTTTCCAATACCAATTCTCTGACACCAATGGGATGTCCTACAAGTTAATCCTCAGGTTTAAGGATTCAGTCCCCCAAAACTGTCCCAAGACACCAGTCACAGGTCCCTGGTCCCCTGTCCCCAGCTGTCTATACTTCTGACTTAACTTTGCCTCTGCTCTCAGGTTCAATAATTGGCTAGAATGACTCAAGAACTCAAGGAGATACATACACTACTTACATTTTCCAGTTTCTTATAAAGACAACTCAGGAACCGAAAGACATTCGCAGGCAAGGAGTATGGTGCAGGGAACTACAGAACTTCACTGCCTTCCCAGGGCATGCCACCCTCCCAGAACTTCTATGTGGTCACCACCACAGGAACTCTTGAACATTGTCATTTAGGAACACAGGTGTGACTGATGGAATCAATGACCAATTGTGACTTGACTCAAACTCCTGCCCTCTTTTCCTCCAGGAAGGTCTCTAATTATTTAGGCTGAATGGAAAATTTTCCAGTGATGTTATTCAATTCAATAAAATAATAGTACCTTACAAATAATTTGCCAATAGAACTAGCAAGACTAAAATATTACTTGCAAAAATGCTAATGGATATTTCATGAATTAATTATTCTTTTGGGTCTTGATATAAATGGTCTCATTTGGGGAATCCCTTTAAGTGCAGGCTCATAATTAAGATGATCAATCCTGTAGAAGGTATTCGCTTTCTTATTTCTGTCATCTATTGTGTTAGTGTTATTTAATTAGTAATAATGGTTGTTGTTATTTGGCTACTATGCATCAGAGGCTTTATTTATATAAAATGGAATCCTCTCCATTAGCCTATGAGAACATAGTATCAGTTCCTCTTAGTGAATGGGATTAAGAGGTTAAACAACTTGCTCATGGTTGCATAATTAGTGAGAGACAATGCCCAGATTTGTCAGTATTCTCAGAACAGAAAGAGGAGTCCAGATGCAGAAAGGTTTGTGTGCACTGTTCATCATCTTAATAGATCTTGGGCTGAAATAATGCTTTTTCATCTTCTAAGGAAGACTTAATAAAGTATAGAAGTTAAAAAGTCACTTGTGATTTTTAAAATTATTAGGATATATTCAGCCCAACTAATTGAAAATAGCAGATAACACAATATTTAAATTTGGAATGTGCATGGGTTTCTGTAGAGTACTGAATCTTGTGTCTATGATCAGGTAAGACTAGGGTTATCTTATGGAAAATAATGACCCCACATTGAAAGCAGCCTCCATGGTCACTAGAAAGCTATTGAGCGTTACCACCTACACTGTTGTGAAGCTCCTTCTCAGAAACTGATTAGGAGATCTGAACATGAACTCTATTGTCCTCTTCCTTGGTTTAGGGTTTTTCTAACTACAAATTCTGTGATTTTTCTGGATAAGAAGATGGTGATTTGTATTTCAAAGGGTTTCACACATTGCATGAAATTTAAAACAAAAGTATTAAGTTGCAGAAAAGTTAAATGTACTATGGATAATCTACATATAGACGGGAATTGACAGTAATATTATTTACAAGTTCATTCTCTGTCAATTACTATTATAAATATGCATTTATAATTCAATTCTTAATTATTTAGGAATTGTTAGAAGAATTTATTCCAAGACCTTTTCTTTCTTTTCCCTGTACCCTTTGGAAATCTGGACTGTTATTAATTGATCCTTCAGTTATCAGAAAAGAGCGGAAATGGAGACTGATTTTTTTAATACTTCATAAAGAGATTTGATAGGAAGGATAATAAAATGTACATCATTCCCTACCTGCAACCCCAAGAGGATGTTTTGTAAGTACCTGAGTTTTATTATCTATTTTGTTTTGGATTTTTTTTTGTGGGGGGAGAGCTGGTACTTGGGATTAAACCTAGAACCTTACGCATGCTAGAAAATAAGTACCTATTTTATATGCATGAACTAGACCCAGGATATTGTAGAGGTATGGTATCAAGTTTCTAGGAAAATATGATTTACCTAAGGGAAATAGATATGTGTAGAAACAATAAGTGTACAAACAATAAACATTTAAAATATACAATGAATGTCATGTAAGTGCCGAGTGTAAGAATCTATATACCTTTTTAACTTTTTATCATGGGAATTCATTAGTCTTAAGAAGCTAAAGAAAAAAAAACCCACAATTTTAAAGAATAACTTCTAACTGGGCAGAACAGAGGAAGTTATGATTTACTTTTATTTTTTCATTAATTACTCAATTAGTAACGATTTATGAAGTGGGCAGCATCCATTCTGCAAGGAGCTTTGATGAGTTCCTTTAATAAACAGTAGGTGTGTTTTACAGGAATGTTAAAGAAATCTTTTAAGGTTAAAGGATCTGGCTGTCATCTCTCTCCTAATTTCTCAGAAAGCCAGATTTTACAAGTAAACCGAGGAAGTCTGAATAAAGTATGGCCTTTATTAATAATACCAATAATTACTCTCAAAATTGGCACATTAATTATAATGAATATACTATACTAATGTAAGATGTTAATAAATAGGTGAAACTGGTTGTGGGGTACACTACTATCTGCAATATTCTCCTCAAGTGAAGACTAGAAGTAGATCAAGAGGCAGAGTGGAGGGATGGGTAAGGGCAGGCAACGCAGAATGAAGTGTTTAAAAATCATGACATGTGCCTATACCACAGGGAATTTCTCCCTTATGCATAAGTAAAAAGAATCAATCAAATATAAATCAATACATAAGCAAAAGAAGTCTAGTAGAGTAGAGGAAGAATGGGGGAGGGGAAGGAGGACAAGAGGGAAAAGGTGGGGATCATGAACTGAAATTGAATTCCATGCACACATGAGTTTATTGGGATGAACCCAACTACTATGTATAACCATAAAGCTCTAATTTAAAAAAAAAAAAACCAACTCATTAGACTCAACAGACTTCAGCTAGCAGAAGAAAAAGAATCAGTGAACTTGGAGACAGAATGGATTGACAGATTATGCAATATAAGGAACAGAGAAAAAAGAATGAAGAAGAATGAAGAAAAATGAACAGACCTCAGAGAAACATGGGGGACACCATTAAACATATTGTGATGGTTAATTTTAAGTGTCAACTTGACTGGGTCTAAAAGTCCTCATATAATTTGGTTAAACACTATTCTGAGTGTGTCAGTGAGGGGACTTCTAAATGAGATTAATATTTGAATCAGTGTACTGAATGAGGAAAAGTGCCTTTCCCAATGTGATCAGGTCTCATTCAATCTATTGGAGTTGTGAATAGGGTAAAAGGCTGAGTAAGAACTAATTCTCTGCCTGATAGTCTGGTCTTCAAGCTGAGACATGGGTCTTCTTCTGCCTTTGGATTCAGGCTGTAACTTACACCATTGGCTCTTTCTGGTTCTCAGGCCTTCATAGTGCAAATCTTGCAACTTCTCAGACTCCATAATCATAGGATTCAATTCTCTATATATTTTTAGAATGGAATAAAGAATTGAAAAAAATAAATGTATAAATGCACATGATAACATATCTCAACAAACTCCAAGCACGATAAATACAAAGAGAACTACACCCAGACACATCATAGTCAAAATGTTGAAGGACAAAGAGGAAATCTTGAAAGCAGCAAGTGGAAAAACATCTTGTCACATACAAAGGTTCCTCAACAAGATTAATAGCTAATTTTTAATTAGAAACAATGGAGATTGTAAGGCAGTAGGATAATACATTTGAGATGCTAATAGAAAAAACTGTCAACCAAGAATCTCATGTTCAACAAACTGTTCAAAAAATGAAGACAAAATAAAGACATTCCCATAAATAAAAACTGCAAAAGAATTCATTGCTAGAAGATTCAACTTATAAGAAAGACTAAAGGAATTTTTTATGCTTAAAACCAGGGACACCACACAGTAATGCACGTTCACATAAATTTTTTAAATATTTTTTTCTTTTTTGTTGTAAATGGACCCAATACCTTGATTTTGTTTATTATGTGGTGCTGAGGCTTGAACCCAGTGTCTCATGCATGCCAGGCAAACTCATTGTACCACTGAACACAATCCCAGTCCTCACATAAATTTTTTTAAAAGGGCCACTAAAGCATAAGGAGATGGGTGGGAGTAAAGCTCTATTGCAATAAGGAAATGACAACAGGTAGTAACCCAGATTCACTGGAAAAAATGAAGAAAAACAGAAATGATAAATAAGAAGTTTAATATAATAAACCATACAAATATACTTGCTCTCCTTTATTCTTTCAGGTTCTTTAAAATTATAAAAACTAATAATTTTAAGATTTGGGGTTTTAACATCTATAAATATAATATACATACTAATAATAACACAAAAGGAGGAAGGACAGAATAGAGCTGTTCGGAATGTTTCTACACCTTGCTGGAAGTTAGCATAAATCTGAAATAGATTCTGGGGTGTGTGTGTGTGGTGTTCTAGCGCAACCACTAAAAGAATAACTCAAAAAATAGTGAAAAAAACATTACGGGAATTAAAATGTTACACTAGAAAGTATTCTATTCATATAAAAAAAGATTTAAAAAATAAGAAAAACTAAACTAATGGACATAAATCCAACCATATCAATAACTATATTAAATATAGATGAATTAAACAACCTAATCAAAAGGCAGAGGTCATCAGACTACATAGAATTTTTAAAAACACAAGATCCTGCTGTATGCTACCTACAGGAAACACATTTTAGATTCAAATATAAACAGGTTGAAAGTAAAAAGGATAAATACAACATACAGAATGGCTATATTAAAATCAAAAGACATGTTCAGACAAAAAGTATTAGGTAAAAGCTAAGGAAATCTGAAAAAAGTACAGACTTTAATAGTCACTATCCATAATTAATAAAAGATCAATTACTAAAGAAAAAGAGGAACATTTTATAGTGATAAAGGGTCAATCCATCAGGAAGGCACAAAAATTTAAAAACATGAAAGCCCCCAAAGTAAATGAAAACTGAATCAAAAAATAAGGAACTTTGGATGAACATGGCAAGAGGTAGATAAAGGATCAACTGAAAAAAAAAAAAAAAAACTTTAAAAGCCTATCCTTTGTTCAAGTATGAATAAGTATGAATGCTTAACTCTGATTTCAAGTTTTGTGTGAGCAATACAAAAGTTTTCTGGCCTTGAGTTTAAAAAGTTATTAAGGAAGAGTAATGTCACTTATTTTAAGAATACACTGCAAAAACAAAGTCTAAAATTTATTATGTGAATAAATATAACTCTATAACATACAGAAAAAAGGAATAACCACAAACATTAAATTATTATTTTCATTGTCTTCTCCAAGAAAAGGAAGATTGATCATCATGTCAGCTTAGGATCAGACTTCCTTAACAAGACTCCCAAAGCACAAGAAGTAAAAACAAGAATCAATAAATGGGATGGATTCAAACTAAAAAGCTTTTTCTCAGCAAAGAAAACAATCAACAATGTGAAGAGAGAGCCTACAGAACGGGAGAAAAATCTTTTCCACATGCACTTCAGATAGAGCACTAATCTCCAGAATTCATAAAGAACTCAAAAAACTTTACACCAAAAATACAAATAACCCAATCAATAAATGGGCTAAGAAACTGAGCAGACACTTCACAGAAGATCTACAAGCAATCAACAGATACACGAAAAAATGTTCAACATCTCTAATAATAAGAGAAATGCAAATCAAAACTACCCTAAGATTTTTCTCACCCCAATTAGAATGTCTATTATCAAGAATACAAGCAACAACAGGTGTTGGGGAGGATGGGAGGGTAGTGGGGAAGGTACACTCACACATTGCTGGTGGGGTTGCAAATTGGTGCAGCCACTCTGGAAAGCAGTATGGGAGATTCCTTAGAAAACTTGGAATGAACCCACCATTTGATCCAGCTATGCCACTCCTTGGCCTATACCTAAAGAATACTACAGCATACTACAGTGACATGGCCACATCAATGTTTATAGCAGCTCAATTCACAATAGTTAGAGTACAGAACCAACCTAGATACCCCTCAACAGATGAATGGATAAAGAGACTGTGTTATATAAACACAATGGAATATCATTCAGTCATAAAGAAGAACAAAATTATGGCATTTGCAGGTAAATGGATGGAGTTGGAGAATATCATGCTATGTAAAATATGCCAATCCCAAAAAACCAAAGGCCGAATGTTTTCTCTGATAAGTAGACGCTGATACATAACGGTGGGGGGCGGGAGGTAACAGAAGAATGGAAGAATGTTGGATTGTGTAGAGGGAAATGAAGGGTGGGGAGGGAGCGGGGGAGGAGGAAAGATAATAGAATATTAGACAAACATCATTACCCTATGTACATGTATGATTACAGTGTGACTGTACATGTACAACCAGAGAAATGAAAAGTTGTACCCCATATGTGTACGATGAATCAAAAAAAGAAAAACAAGATTGAGTATGGAACATTAAAGTACCACTACCAATTCTAATTTGTATTAATACTAAATTTTAGAAGGATGAAATATATTTAAAATGATGTATAAAATATTTGAGAAGAAAAAAGTAGAAATGCTATTTTTCTAAACTATTATTTATAATTACTGTCTAAAATATACAAAACTCCAAGAGTACATCATAGCGAAATTGTGTTTCAATATATAAGATAGTGCTATTCGACTTCTTTTAAAAAGAAGTATGGTCAACAGAGTCTCCAAATTTCATTCACTATCTTATACCAGCCAGTCCTAAAACCCTGAACTGCCTAATTGCCTGAATGCCTTTCTACTACCAATAAGTAAGGTCCCTAAAGGGAGGGATTCCATTTTCAAAATTCGGTATTTCTTCTGTGCAGCAAAACATATTTCTGCTTTTTATCTTCCTCTGCTACCAACTGATCTTGGAAAAATTACTTCGACAATTTGATTAATATGATATAAAAGGGCCTTGATTACTATTTTACAATGTAAGTAATTTGACCTTTAGGCATTCAAAATTATTGAACGTTGCTAAAGAAAGCAGTGATATCACTAAAATTTGTAAAGTAGAAAAGTGCTGTTGGGGATGGGGGTATGGTCTGGAGGATGCAGAAATTTGGAGACTAACAAAACAGAATTTTACTGCAAAAGGCCTGGGGAGAAGGGATATGGACCTTAATTAAGGTAGTGGCAGCAGAGATGGAAATGGGATGGTTTTCAGGGAAATAATTAACACATACCATATCCTCATAATTTTTCAGTTACCTTACTAGACCACGAATGATCACTGCAAGAAGGGCTCATAAAAGTGGACAAAATCAGGCTGGGGATGTAGCTCAGTGGTAGAGCGCTTACTTAGTATGCACAAGTACCTGAGTTTAATCCCCAGTACTAGAAAAAAAGAAAAGGACAAAATCTAGACTGATATTATGAAGGGAACAAAAATAATTTTTATCTGTAGAAGATTTTATCTCATTAGAATCCAAGGCCCTTATTCTTTTACTTTTCATATAAAATCTGCTCCCCCAACCCTAGGTCCTTTAAAATGACCACAAACAATTCTTAAATAAAATCCAATGTCAGAGATTAAATCATGCAAGAAATGAAATTTACATTTGTTTTAAACAAAACATCTTTATGGTCAGAATTAAGAATTAGTTTCACACATCTCACTTCTAACTTGGATTTTTTTTCTGGAACACATATCTAAACATCCAAATAAACTTTCATAATTCCAGTCAATATGTATTCTGTAGCCACAGAGATGAAGACCAAGTTATATTCCCAAATTCAGAAAACAAATTTAGTATGAAGGAAACTTCATTTCCAACTTCATCCAAATTGTTCCAGATTAAAGTATTAAACAGAGAAAAGATAAATTATCTAATCAGACAATATAAAAGGAGCAAACTCCTTATTTTCCGTTTGTATCATCACCTTTTTTGTTTTGTCAAATAACAGAAATTATATTTTTCAAACAACACATAAACATCATGACTTTACATAGTATGTACATAGTATTGTGCAGTACTAAGTAATGTTAGCATTTTATTTCAGGCTTACAACCTAGCCTACACTAAGAGGACTCATGCAATATTTCAAATTTTTACCTTTTCAAATGTTACAAAAATTAAAGAACCACTTGAACAGTAAGGGTAAAGTATTAACACATTTCAAAAAATCTTTGTTTAGACAAAATGCCCATCATTTCTACCCTTGCCATGCTTTAAAAAAGGAAAAGAAAAAAAAAGATTCTACCCATGGACCCAGATGCCAGTCCTAAAGATCATGTGGCACTGCCCCTTAGCCATAACTTTTGGAGTAGGAGAAACCCCCCAGCCAAAGCTAGGCATATGATATTCTCCTTTCTGGGAGAAGGAAACTCAGCCTCAAGAGACCAAGACAGTTAATTAACTAGAGTGTTTATTAGTAGGTCCTGTAGACTCGAGGACATAGGCTGCTGCTTTGAGGCAGTAGTAACAAACTACCTGCAACTGGATGAGTGAGAAATTTGAAAATGACTTGGAGAGGAGCAATTCTTAGAGGGAGGCAAAAAAAGAAACTGCCCGATTATTTTGTGCAATTAATTTCAGGGAACATCTTATGATAAAACCTCATTGTGCTTATGTTTTGTTGAACAAGTTTCTATTCTTTAAGACAATGCCTAATCATAAGAGGGACTGTATCACATTAATATAATCAGTTTAGTTGGCTACCAGATTCAAAATAATAATGGCTTAAATAAGAGTTTATTTCTCTCTCATAAAAAAGTTGGCGTAAGTGGTTCCAGAGTTTTCTCTTAGTCCAAGAAATTCAAGTCAGCTCTCGCCATTTTATATGCTTCCCAGCCACAGAGAAAGGGAAAAAGTGAGATGAAGGAAGAGCAAACCTCCTTTCCTTTTAGGGGAAAACAGAGAAGATGCACCCATTGTTTCTATTCATATCCTACTGGCCATGACTTAATCCTGTATCCATACCTGGATGCAAAGAAGACTGGGAAATACAGTCTTTACCTACTAGATAGCAAGTGCCTACTCAAAAAAGGAAAAAATCAATCATCATACTAAAAGTGAACAGATACTAGAAGCCTGCTTACGATATACTAAAACTATGTCTAAGAGGTACATGTAACTCTCCAGAATGTTTCAGTCAGTATAAGTGAATGTTCTTAAAAGAAATTTAAGAGATTTTCAACCCTACGGAGGGAAAAAATTAAATGGGAAGGAGACTCCCATTATATACCGTAGGAAAGAGATAAGTGAAAACTATTTTCAGCACTTTCTATATTTTATCTGGCCCTTACTCCCCTCCCTGGTCAAATTATACATTTAAAAGAAAAATAAATAAATCAGCAGCCATGTATACTATACTTGTACTGCAGAAGACAGAAGGCACACCCAGAACAATAACCATGTTGTGGGAGTCCAAGAATAAGAGAACACTTAATTTTGCTTGCTGATATTTTATTGTAGCTGACAAAATTTTGAAGCTCTCTATTTCAAATAATCTAGACAGAATTCCTCAAATTAAAACCTAACACAAAAGGTCATCTCCTTTTATTCACCATTACTAAAATAGTCACATTTCAGAAGGACAACACAAAGTCTTAGGACAAACTTGGTATTTTTTAACCTCAAATCCACCAAAGACTATATAAAGTTACTCATATTTAAATTTTTTACCAATTTTTCTCTCCAAAATTGGAATGATATCATCTGGTCTTATAAAAACCTTAACAACAATGAGAAAAAACAGTAAGATATTGACAAATTATATAGTAAAGTACACATCAGGAAAAGGCCATGATGTTATCAGAAGAAAGAAAAGTTATCAAAATGCAGTATTTTAGGGCTGGGGAGATAGCTCAGTCGGTAGAGGGCTTGCCTTGCAAGCACAAAGCCCTGGGTTCGATCCCCAGCACCACAAAAAAAAAAAAAAAAAAAAGCAGTATTTTAAAGTTTCCAGTAATGACAAGCTTATGAACATTTCTCAGTAAATACCATAAGGAAATGAAAATCTTTAGGCCCAAAGTATATATTTCCATCATCTACTGAGGAGACCAGAAGAGATGCTCAAAATGGGCAGCTCAATGTACTGGGCCAATCTATACAGGGCCTAGTCAAGCTGAGAATTATTTCCTACAATTCCTTTCTTTGTATTACATACCAACATGGTCAAACTCTTGGAAAGTCTTCATGGTCAGGCAGGGAAAAGACAAATGTAGAATGTCTAGCCATTTCCAGTCTGTCCTCACTGACCTCTTTCCCCTTTGTGTCCAGCCTTTCCTCTGACCTGACCAACAGGGGCCCTAGACCCAACAACAGATGCCTGGTTATGGGCTTTGGACCCCCAGGGGCAACAGTCTCCCACAGACCTCTCCACAAAGAGCCTCTTTACATTCCCACTTTGGTGATGTACATACTTGGTTTCTTAAATTTTTCCCAGTAGCGGGTACAGTGGTGCACACTTGTAATCTCAGCTACTTGGGAGGTTGAGGCAGGAGGATCAGAAGTTTGAGGCCAGCCTAGGCAATTTAGTGAGACCTGTCTCAAAATAAAATTAAAGAAAAGGGCCGGGAATGTAACTCAGTGGTAAAGTGTCCTAGGTTCAATCCCCTACTACCTTGTACCACCTCCCCAACACCGCCTCCCAAAATCAAAGTAAATTCTTGATTTATCTGTTCCAATGCTTTTGGAGACTCTATCAGTGACTGTTGTTTCTGATCTTTCCTTTCTCTATTCCCATCCCCAACCCCTCCTACAATTGTGTACAGTCTGATTATGTAATAAATATCATCCCATAACTTTCACAGTGGTTCTATTTCTCTGACTGAACCCTAACATACTCAAAATTCAGCAATTTATTATTGTGATTTATAATCCAGTAGTACTGATAGAATGGGTTTAATCTCTGAAAGCCATTTGCTGTTACTACTAAGCTGAAGTTTTCCAGAGATAACCAATTTCTCTGCTTTCTATCAAGGAGGTCCTTCAAAAATCTGCTCCATTACTTTTATCTTTAACCATTTACCTAAATAGGGCACATAAAACTACATTAAATAATCTACTTACAGTATTTAACCCAAGGAGTCTTAAGAATAAAGTATTAACCTTTCTGCTTTTAAGTGTCATTGTAACCAACTTGTCATTTGAGGACTTGCTAAGAGAAAAGACAAATGAACTAAAACTTAATAAATTTAAAGAAGTCTTCTCTGAAATAAATCTATGAGTTCTAATTATAAAATAATAAAATGTAAAACATAAGGCAGTCATGAGAAATATCTCTCCCCAAAAGAAATGAATATATACTAAATACTCAAATCCTAAATTAGACATAGGTAGATCTGACTCATTGATTTTTCTTTTTTTTAAATCACTTTTTCTAAAGATTCTTTGGGTTCTATGTGGACTATAACAACCTAACACATTTTCATACAGCTTTTATAAATTATCATTTCTGGGGCTGGGGTTGTGGCTCAATGGTAAAGCGCTTGCCTGGCACGTGTGAGGCACTATATTCGATCCTTAGTACCACATAAAAAAATAAATAAATGTTTAAAAAAAGAGAATCCTTGTGACATTAGATATCCTATAGGTAGTCTGCCACATCAAAGGGCATAAAAACAACTCAAAATTGAAAAGATGTTCTGCTATAAGAACCCTAATTAAATACCAGATTCAGGAACTAATTTCTAAAGCACTACATGTGACTGAGAAAACTTATTATATATGAAAATTCCACCCTATAAGGATTTAGAATATATACTGGGAATCAGGAGGAGATTTGGAGCTATTCATACTAATAAATGAATTCTTCTTTTACAAAAGAATTCACTTCATTCTTTATTTGAAAAAAAGGTTCCTAAGGTTAATTGAGTTATTTCATCTAGAAAAACTCTGTGAACAAAACATTTTAGAAGATGGTGCTATTCTATAAAAACACATATAGATGTAAAAATCAGCATCTGTACTTACTAAAGGCCCACCACGGGATCCCTACCTACAATAAGGCACAGAATTTATATTTGGGGTCGGAGGACTGTCTTCAGCTCCCTGCATAAGTTCCTAATTCAAGAATGGGACATATAACTAAGAAAATGATTCAGTGAAACACCAGTGGGAAAATAAATAGCACTTTATTCAGCTTCCTATAGAATCCTTTAGCTTACATTTACTACGAAGGAAAATTTTACTTACAATATCAGCACATTCTGAAAAAAATCCAAAGCGTTCTGAATTAATTAACTTCAGGTCACAATTTTTTTTTAACGTAAGTCAGTTTCACATCCCATTCATTTACTGATTATAATTACAGCTATAACATTTTTTTCAAAGTGGAAAATCGCAAATTGAATTCAAATATATCATGCTCTAAAATTAGAATAAGATTTTCTTCTGAACTTGTTATTTAAATTTTTTTAATCTGAAGGAATAAAATTATTTAACCAGCTAGCTTGGTTAAAGATACCTTTTTTTTTTTAATATGAGTTCATTTGAGTTATCACTTGCAATAGTTTCTAAAAGTTATCTAAAGTCTTGATGATTCACACAAATGATATCAATCAAATACCTATCATGTGTAAAGTGCTATGAAAGACAAAAAAAAAAAAAAAACAGGAGAGAAAAATTATTTTCTTTCCACTACACAAATTAGCTTTTGCATGCCCAATCATGTAACTCCCAAAATAGTGAATATACAGCCCTTTATATAGTGAATTATTGCCTTTGGCTGGTCCATCTCTACAGCTTCAGTATGTTATTGTTGAAAGATCACAACCAGGATGGCCAGGGTCCCCCTTGAAGATGAAAGTACAGTGGTGGGCTTTCCCCTAAGGCAGCTCACCATCTGATGACTTGACCATGCTTGCCCATAGACTCCTTGAGCTCACAGCAGTATGCATGACATTGTTAAAGGACGATCTATCACAATACTCTCATTTCTCAGCTACAACTCACCAAACTGCTGGTCGACTTGGAATTTTCCTCTGTACAACACTATTTGACACTTGCCCACACTAACACTCATATGCCACTTCTTTGCCCACGCAGTTTCCAGAGTTCTTCCTGTGGCTCCAATCTCTACTAGCACCACACAGCATAACCTAAGCAAGCTGATGTCCTCTACAGATGTGAAGAGCTCCCTGGGCTACCTCCTGTAGGAGACTGTTAAGAACAATGACTAAGAAAAAATGAGTGCATGAGTACAACGAGATGCCTGTGGCTTCCATCACTTGGGAGAAATTTTAAAATACTAACAAGCTTTCATCAATATGTTTTTAGATATACCTTAAAAGTGCTCACCATCAAAATTAAATTTTAAACATTAAAAATAAAGATTTCATAAGGCTTGTTTATACACCTTTAGGAACATTTATGACCTTACCTCAAAAGATCCTATTAGCTTTCACTGGGCCTCATCGCTTTTGAGGTCCCTGGAGATTTGGGTTTAAATTCAAAGATAATTCAGAAATGAAAATGGGATGTAGTTTTAATTTTTCATTCAGAAATAATTTCTGCTTCAAATAATGTTGACTACGTAATTGACAAATCCTTCCACTGCATACAAGTAAAAAATTGGATAAAATGTGTGGCTGGGGATGAAGAAAAAGGTTATCATTATTCGCAGATTGTACACAGAAAATTCAAAACAACTTATAAATAAAATAGTAGAAAAAATGCATTTATCAAAGCTGAGGGATACAAAATATTACAAAATCAGTAGTATTTCTGTATACCAGCAATAAAGTTAAAAAATAAGATTTTAATGCCATTTATCAAATTCTAACCAGGCATGGTAGCACACACCTATAATCCCAGCTACTTAGGAGGCTGAGGCAGGAGGAACACAAATTTGAGGTCAGTCTTGACAGCTTAGCAAGACCCTATCTCAAAATAAAAAATTAGAAAAGGGCTGGGAATGGAGCGCTCAGTTGTAGAGCACCTGCCTAGCATGTGCAAGGCCCTGGGTTTAATCTCCAATAGTAAAAAAAAAAAAAAAAAAAAAAAAAAAAAAAATCAAATTCTTAAAAATAAACAGAAAAGTAGAAACCTCTACCTCCTAAAAAATGAAGGGATATTCCATGTTAACAGTTAACACTATAAAAGATATCAATTTAATTCAAGCTGATCTAAAGACTCAGTAAGATCCCAATCAATCCTAATGAGTTTTTTAATGGAAATTTACAGGCTGATTTGAAAATGTATACAGAAAGGCAAATGGCCAAGGCAAAAAAGACACCCTTGACAAAGAACAGAATCTGGATTATCAGAATATATTTTAAAACTCAGTAATGAAGATAGTACATTAGACAAGCAGATGAAGAGAAAGAACAGAAGGTCCAGCAATAGATCATACATGAAATGGATTCCGGTTGTACAACAAAGCAGGTGTGGGGGGCTGGGTTTGTGGCTCAGTGATAGAGCACTTGCCTGGCATGTGTAAAGCACTGGGTTCAATCCTCAGCACCACATAAAAAATAAAGATAGGGTGCCCATCTACAAATGAAAAAGAGTATTTTAATAAAAATATTTTTAAAAATTAAATAAATACAAAACAGGCATTGCTGATCACATCTTTTCAATATATAATAAAGTCATTTGGACAACCATATGAGAAAACAAAATTAAATGACCTCCAACTCATATATATAAATATTAATTTCAGGTGGATTATAGAGCTAAATGTAAAAGTCGAAAAAATTAAGTTCCTAAAAGATAATAGAGAAGAATAGTTTTGTGGATACAGCAAGCACCAACCATAAAGGAAAAGATAGATAAACTTAACTGTATTAAAATAAAGAGCTTCTATTTGTCAAGAAGTGAACAGAAAAGCCACAGTATTGTAGGCATCATACACACAGACTTTTTAAAAATGGCCTACATACAGTGATAATAAAAAGCAAACCAACTTTTAGTCAATAATTTTATTGATTTTAAATTCTCCATAAAAAATGCACTCTGTTACTGCCTGAACCTGAGGCAAACCTCAGCCATCACCCCCAGTCTTTCATATACCACAGATTTCTGGAGTTTTCCAATGTTTATGTCTTCAAACAGGACAAGTTACACTAGTATTGGCTTTGTGATAATTCACTAATGTCTTATATACCTTATTGTTTGTCATGCTTCACTATAAAAAAAGTTTAAAAAGTCCATGAGTGGGCTGGGAATATGGTTCAGTGGTAGAATGCTTGCCCAGCATGCGTGAGGCTCTGGGTTAAATCCCCAGCACAGGAAAAAGAAGTCAATAAGAGAGACAGAGAGGCTGAACATCCTTAATAAGTTAATATCTTACAAATTAGTATAATTTAAATAACCCAAGAGAAAACAAGAACAGATATATTAACAGGCCTTTCACAAGAGAAATACAATTATCTAAAAAGATTTATGAAAAGCTGTCCAAGCTCACCAGCAGTCATTTAAATAAAAAATAAAACAAACAAGAAATCATTTTTAACCTATTATGTTCGTAATGATTAAAATAAATGACATATCTATTGCTCTCTCATAAGAATGAGAAAATGTGAACTCGCATTCACAGTAGGTAGGAATATTAAGGTTTTTGGAGAGTAATCTGGTAACCGTATCACCATTTTAAATGTATAAATACCATTTAATTAAACAGTTCTACTTCTAGAGATTTATCCTAAGGAGATTATCTGACAAACAGGCAAAGATTGACAATGCAGTGCTGTTCATAACAAATCAACAATAAAAAACAAATATTAGTCAATGTAGGATTGATAACATCACATAATATAAATAGAACATCATGCCACCATTAAAATCACTTAACTATATTTACTGATTAATATAGGACAACAGCCACAATATCTTAAGAAAAAAATCATGCTATATAATGGTATATCGTCAATGAACAAAAATCTTTCCCAAAACTAAGACATGGACAACTATTCCACATTTTGCTTTTTGTTTAAGAAACCATGGCTGGGATTGTAGCTCAGTGGTAGAGCGCTTGCCTAGCATGTGTGGGGCACTGGGTTTGATTTTCAGCACCACATATAAATAAAATAAAGGTCCATTATAACTAAAAATTAAAAAAAAAAAAAAAGAAAGAAAGAAATCACTATTAGCTGCTTATTTAAAAGGCAAACTTCAGAACTTGGCACTGACCTCTACAATGAGACTGTTTTATGTCCAAAATTAATTGGTTCTTATAAGACACCAGAATAACCTTGTCATTCTAACAAAAGTTACAAATGTTTCATCATTTTCTTCTTAAATATGGTTGGAGTTCTTTTCCTGAAACCAATAGTTGGCACACTAGGCATCTCAGACTGTCTTGTCCCATATTTCTTCTGTAAAACTGATACAGACAGAATGTTTCTATGATGGTACAAAATGAAACTGCAATCTTTACCAATTAGCTGTTTATATAAACATTTTTCCCAAATATAAAATCCATCAATTTTTAGGGTATATTCTTTCAAGTGTGGAACACTGACATGAGTTCAAGATTATTTGTCTAAGAATTTTGGTTGCAACACTGCATAATCCCATGTGTACAAAACAATTTAAACGAACAATTGTATACTCATAAATACTCAAACAGGAAAATGTTTGGCTTATCTCTGAAAAGTAGGATTTGATGCAATTCTGCTTTCCTCTTCAGCTTCCCTTGAGTGAATTTCCTACACTAAGCTTGTATCACTGGGGGTGGGGGAGGGAGCTATCTTACTTGTAGGAAACATTCTCATATCTCACTTCCTGAACCATATGGCATCTCTACCTTCAGCCTGCACACCTTCTACAGGACCCACCATCCTCTCCCAATACCTGAGTTCAACATCCCAGCTGCTTCTGAGGTTGCAAGTTGACTTTTCTGACACTGGACCAGCAACCTCAAGGCTGACCCATCCCAGCTGGTCTGCTCCTCAGCAACAGCCTCCTTTCAATTCCCAAAGTTACTCCAGCCCTAGTTTACCTTCGTGCTTCATTATCTCTCACTTTCAACTCACCTTACAAAAGCAAGTCAGTTTACTATTTCTAAAGTAAGCTCCTGGGAGGTCTCTTTCTTCCCCTTAATGGTTCCCCAACCCCTAGATGCTCATAGTCTAGAACTCCAAGTCTCTGCAGTAGACCTCTGCCTTTTTTTTTGTTCTCATCACTCCCTTTCTCAATCATTACTCTCCAACCAAAAGCAATTTACTATTCTCTGACCAAGTAAGTGTAGAGCAACAGCTCTCAAGTTTTATAATCACCTAAGAGCTTGTTTAAAAGCCTGGATTTCTAGGATTTCCCAGAGTTTCTCAATCAGTAGGTCTGGAGAAGGGCCCAAGAATTTACATTTCTAACAAGTTTCCAGGGGATGCTGATGCTGTTGGTCTGGGGACCACACTGAGGACCACTTGGTATAGACTACATTCCTGTTTCATGACTCCATCAAGTAGTTCTTCACCTGGCATATGCCACAACCATAATCAAAATCCTTTCAAAATTGGCATCTTATACTATCCCCCTCCCATGAAACCTTACAATGTTACTGTCCCCTCTCTGCAATCCAAATAAGATGTGAAATGATGTGATATGGAGGTCCCAGAGAACTTTACTCACATTCTAGTTGATCTTGTATCATTATGTTTCTTATTGCCATCAAATAAGATTATGAGATTAGAAGACACAATGTTATGGACACGACCTTGCAAATACCAAACAAAAACTCAGTTTGAAACTTGACAATTTCTTAGGCTAAATGAGGACGAATTAAACTTTCAGAAGGTGCTAGGGATGTAGCTAAGTGATAGAGCATTTAAGCTAGCATTCACAAGTCCCTGGGTTTGATCCCCAGCATTACAAAAGGGCAGTGGTCTCATTCTTATTCTATTATATACTTCATATTGTAAGTTTCCTACATACTTTCTGGTAATATCAATGATAGGCAACCTATACTAGTTCCCATAGCAGAAAGCAACAGGAACACAACATTCAGCATAATCAATTCACAAAGGAAGGAGCAAGTTTCTTCAAAGACCAGGTGTCTTCAAAGTCAATCGTAATTGCCAATGTAAGGAGAGAGAGAATACTTAGTTTTTGTATTCTTGTAAGGCCATCTGACAAATGTTATTTTACATTTTGTATTATTGTATTATTCTCAGATTTCTAAGAGATTCCCAAAGTCTGTGACATGCAGTGATTAATGACTTACTTTAAAAGGCTTGCAGAAAATAAACACTTGGAGAGTAAAAATGCATAGATGATAAACTTTAATATTTTGTGGTGTCAAAAAGAAAGCAACATAAACTGGTTCAGCTACTTTGGCATTATGCACATTATGCTATGGTCTAGCAATTTCCCTCTTAGGTATGTGTACCCAAGAGAAATGAAACCAACTGCCCACCAAAAGACTTTTACAAAAACATTCAGAGTAGTGTTATTTGCATAAGCCAAAAATAAGAAACTACCTAGATAACCATCAACAAGAAAATGGATAGGGTTTTTACCATGCAATAAAATGGAAACAAGAAAAAGATTTAGGAAACCTTTGCTCAAATCACTGCAAACCACACTTACCAAATGAGAAATAAATCCATGGGAGTTAATGGTTCATGTAAATATTTCCATCCATTAAGTCCAACCCTGTTTTCCCTGAAAAATTAGTACTGCAAATATCTAGTTTGGAAATTTTCATTGTGGTGCATCCCATCAAGTCATTGCTTTCTAACAAAATGGGCCTCCTTGAATCCTGCTTGATAAGTGATACAAACCTACACAAAAGTTCTTTAAATTTCAATACAAGAAAATTTGTTTTAAAAAAAATCTTCTGTCAAGGGCTGGGGTTGTGGCTCAGTGGTAGAGTGCTTGCCTGGCATGTATGAGGCACTGTGTTCGATTCTCAGCACCACATATAAATCAGTGAATAAAATAAAAGTCTACCAACATCCAAAAATTATTTTTAAAAAAATCTTCTGTCAATAATGATTCAATCACAAAATAAGGCACCATTTTTTTTTAGTTGTTGATGGACCATTATTTTATTCATTTATTTATATGTGGTGCTGAGAATCGAACCCAGTGCCTCACACATGCTAGGCAAGTGTTCTACCACTGAGACACAACCCAGCCCCACAAAATAAGGCACTTTTGAGATACATACCATAACCCAAAAAATCAGTACTAAAGCTTTTCAGTAGCTCCAGAACTCAGCAAAAGTTTCTTTTTAGATAATGAAAAGACATTCATTATACTAATGTAAGAAACAGGTATAGTATCTTTTTTTCCCCTTATTATCTTAAAAAAAAAAAAAACTGTCAAAAAGAACACCTTAATACACATTGGATAAGGCTAGCTAAGCTATTTCCTGTTATAAAAATGCAGCTTTCCCCCCTTGTATCCATACTCTTTAATGTTCCAGTTGTTTTTTACCTGGATACCTACTACTTACTGGACCAGGCCCTGATAAAAAACAAAGATAAATTACTTGACATCTCTGAAGGAAGAAATTCATGTAATAATAATACCAGGAATTGGGATTACCAGGCGTGCACCACTGCATTCAGGTCTAATATTTGAGCATGCAATTGGTATACAACAAGAGTAGAAAGAACAGTTTGGCTACAAATACCATTTTGAAAACAGAAGCAGAACCTGCTGACTCAATGTGGGATTGGACTCCAGTACCATGAACAGAAGAAGGAAAGCCTGGAAGAGGAGCCCAGTTTGGGAAAAGCAGCTAAATGTGGTGCCTACTACTTAGAGAATGACACACTAGATACCGGGCACGCAGTGGCACATACCTGTAATCCCAGTGGCTCCGGAGGCTGAGGCAGGAGGATCACCAAGTTCAAAGCCCAACTGTGTTCAGCAACACAGTGAGGCACTAAGGAACTCAGTGAGACCCTGTTTCTAAATATAATACAAAAAAGGACTGGGGATGTAGCTCAGTGGTTAAGGGCCTCTGAGTTCAATCCCTGATAGAAAGAGACAGAAAGAGAGAGAGAGAGAGAGAGAGAGAGAGGGAGAGGGAGAGAATAAATTATACACTAGATACTTTAAGGGCTACAAAGATGCAACTTGCCCCCAAGAAGTTATAGTCCAATAAAAATGTTATATAACTAGAAAGTTGTAAGAGGGATACTAAAGAGCATAATTCCAGAAACACAGGGTTAGGGTAGAACACAAAGCATTCCACCAAGGGCAGAAAAAGGAGGAAGATGGCCAAAGTTAGATTGTTAAAGAAAAAGATATTACAGGGGAAGGGGGTTAGAAATACAAGGATGACGACTAGGCTTGTGATGGAAAGGCAAGGCAAGGCATCTGAAGGAGATCTAGACTACCAACTGCCATAAACCTGTTACCATTCCCAGTGCAGGTCCTATTCACTCTCAAATCCTTGTGGATTCCTCCAGACTCTTCTCTCTCCTCCCCAAACAGTCCTACAGTACTAATAGTATGCAGGTCCAAACAAGAACCAACTCAGGACTTTGAAGTCACCGTATGGTACCTTAGACATATGGAATATAACATTCAAAGGAGTATAATTATAGTAAAATATTTTCTGGGGTGAATCTGTAGATAATAACAGTTTATTTTTCTAAGGCTCATCAATGAAAACTACATCTCAGCAATATTGGGTTGTGTCATCCGTTCAAGTTGCCAGAACCTCTCTTTCAATTTGTTGGGCTGAACCAACTGTGTGTGGATCAGACATTGCGAACAAAAGCTCCTCGAAGGATGAGCTCACAGAAAAGGCAAACAGGTTGGTTAAATACACATGACAAGTGTGAAAATGAAGGTATATGCAAGGCACTTCATGTGCCAAGAAGAAGCAGAAGCCACCTATGGCTGCAAAGAGTGAACCTCTAACTTGGGGGAAGCCTTCTTTGAGATCTTACTAAAACAGAGTGATTTCTTCAGGCATTATGAACAACACTGATCTTCTGCAAGATTGCAAAAATGCTTGTTATTCGTGGAAAATGGGCCCTTTGAAAAGTATAAAATGCATTACAAGAGCCCATTTGCACTGTGCACTCAAGCCATACTGGCCTCTAGCAGGTCTCTTAACAGACCTAACATAACTGTTACCAACTCCCCGTTCCTTCTGTAGAACAGACCGGTTAATGCCAATAAAACAATGTTTTGGGCTAACTTAACTGTTTAGTTCAACTTCATACTTCTGCTCCCTCAAATTGAGCTGTATGTTTAGCATCCAGTCAGTTGTATTTCTGCCCTAAAATAGCCTATCAGTTCCTCTGGTAATAATCATTACATGTTTTTCAATTAAATAGCAAACAAACCAATTAAAACAGAGTTGTCCTTTATGTAAAACTATTGGACGCTTGGGCAAAATTCAACAACGGTGCTATGCCACTTTTAAAATGTGGTTATCAAATTTGATATGGGTTAGATAACATTAAATAACAAGAGAGGCCTGGCATGGTGGCCCATGCCTGCAAATCCCAGCTAGTTGGGAGGCTGAGACAGGAGGATCACTAGTCTGAGGCCAGGCTGGGCGACTTAGAGAGAACCCACCCCAAAATAAAAAAAAATTTTTAAAAAGTGCCAGGGATTTAGCTCAGAGGTAAAGTGCCCCTTGCGTTCAATCCCCAGTAACACAATAAATAGATAAACAAACAAGAACTACATGGTTTTGTGCATTATCTAAATTATTGCTTCGTTTTCATGAAATTAAAACTGACCTACCACACAGAGAGGACAGACTATGAGTATAGTTCATACAACAGGATGACACAGAGCTTCAACCAGCTGAGAAAGACTTTGGACCTACATCAAAATACTGCTTAAGAAACATGCTTTATGGCAAAATAGATGTGCACTCTTTTTGGATTACAAAGTACTTTACCAATTTCAAAATTAATTTTCCAATTATCAACTGCAATCCATCAAGTAAGGAGGGCTCCCCACAAGAAGCTTCCTACATACTTCACATTTATTCCTTCAAGTCTCTGCACAAAGGTTACTTTCTAAGAAAAACCCTGAAGTGCTAACTGCTTCTTCAAAATACCTTCAACTGGTGCTAGACTGCCACTGGTTTTACCCTCAAACCATTTTTAGAAACCAAATTCCTTAGGGATAGTGAAAACCTTTTATTTTCTTCTTCTGATCTTGATTCTCAAAAAGTAAAGCACTTGGGGCTGGGGACGTAGCTCAGTGGTAGAAAGCTTGTCCAGCAAGCACAAGGCCCTGGGTTGGATACTCAGCACCACCAAAAAAATAAAACAAAGTGATCTTGATAAATCACTGCAAAGATCTTACAATGATAACATACATGTGAAATGGTAGGTTTTTCTAAAAGTATTGTGAAAAGGTTCAGCAGTTTAAAGAGAGGCAGTATTTCTACCTTGATGGGGAAAATAGAAAATAAGTCAAAATATCTGAAAAAAATTGAAGAAGAAAGGAAATACATATGGACCAATCTTAACAAAAATCTAGTTATCACTGGTTCTAGAAAGAAAATGACATTTTAAACTCAATTTTAACATCAATGACATATGAACTAATCACCCACTATCACATTTTATTATGTATAAAGAAATCATTCATGAAACCCTGAAGTAAACACCAGTCTTTGTCTTAATGTATTTTACAATCCAGCTGTCAACTGGAATACATGAAAACTTTATGCAGATTAGGACAATGTAGGTGTTCAAAACATGGTGGCTGGTTTTATTAAGCATTAAACATCTCAAGATCCTAAGTTATGTAAGACAAAAGTCAATTCAGATTCATAATTATCAAATGAGCTATACAAATAAAAATTTACCCAATGTTCAAAGAAAATAGTGATATTTCAGTCTGGGGAGGTTATGTTTTTACACTAGAAATGGGACTTGAACTAGGTCTGGGAAAATGGGTGGGGTTAAATTGTGTAACCAAAAAGAAGAGGGAGCAAAATTGGGTTAAAAACACTTGAGGATTATCATAAATAGTGATGAGAATCACACCATTTCCAAAGGCTTTCACATATCCAGTCTGTGACATGGTATACGTGAGTTCACATCCCCGAAAATCATACACTTGAGATGAAAGGCAGAAAAAGGACATCTGGTCAAAACACCACATTTTAAAAGGAAAAGAAACATGTACCCATGTACAGTAAGATTCCATGAGTTTTTGAATGCAAAACTAAAGAACTTAGATTTTAGACGGTAAACTTTGGGATGTTATTATAAGTTTTATTACCATTTTTTACCACTTACTACCTTTTTTTTTATAAATATGACAAGTATTATAAGTTTTATTACCTTTTTTTCAGTGACAATGAAAAAACCACTGGGTCTATAGTATTAGTAAATACAACTCAAGGAAAATGGAAAATTCATCATTCAATCATTTATTCCACAAATATTTACTAAGCAAGTGTTCTATGCTAGTCACTATACCCAATGTGAGAAATGCTGTAGTGAAGAAAACAGGTCAGACCCTTAAAATCATAAAAGATATGAAAAATTCCAGTGGAGCACAATATTCCAATCTGGCAGCATACCAGATTTTCAAATGTGACAAAATAATGACAGCTAAAACTTATGACACTTTTGGCCAACGACTATTCTATCTTATTCATATTAATTTTTTAATGCTGACAAGAACTCTTAAAGGTTCCTTACCAGAAAGCTCATGTTACCAACAAGGAGACTAAGAGAGAAATTAAGTAACTAGCCCAAAGCCACAAAGTCAGAAAGTGGCAGAACTAGAATTTTAACCTAGGACCTCAGGCTCCAGAATCCCCATACTTAGCTACTGTGCTATATATATGTATCTTTAACAGATAAGCCATATAGCTTCAAACCAGTACTTATGGAGCATGTCCATGTGGCAGGCATGATGCTAAGTATCTTTACATACATTACCACATTTAATCCTACAACTGTTTTAAAAGACAAGAAAATGGTCCCAGAGATATTAACCTTGTCCCTGGTCACAGTGCTAGGAAGAAGTACCAAGGCCAGAATCAAACCAAGGTTTTCTCCAACTTCCCCAAGCTATATTCATTATTTTATGGGCCAACAGTTGTTTATAAGGCTCAATGAATATATCCTGAGTAGAAAAATGAACTTGGAAAACCAAAAAGTAGGTAGAATCGTTTCTCTACCTATTGATCAAATTTATAAAAAGGAGTCAACATAACAAGCTTAAGACTAACTGTGGTGGGGAATCTGCAGAGTGGAAATGTGCTAATACTACCTATTCTCTTCGATAAGTTCATGGATGCCCCACCTCCAAACCTATAATAGATCTGACCATTCTTGTCAAGAGCTCTTATCTTACTATCTAAAATAACCAGCTACAAAAAAACTAAACGCAGAGTAAACTCTGAGATAGTAATCACTTATTCTATTAAAGTTTACCTGTGGGGTGTGTGTGTGTGTGTGTGTGTGTGTGTATCACTTAAATCTTCCCTCAAAGCCTTTTTTCATTATGACTAAAAATGTAACAGTATGGGTATCTCTCTTGCAATTTCCAACATCCTCTCTACCAACCACAAAATTCTAACACTTATTTCAATCAGAGGTTTAGCAAAACAGTAAGAAGCAGAGATACACTTTAGGAAAGGGTTTACCATACCATTCAATAAAAGATTTTTCACTCATTCTACAAATATTTATTCAACACCTACTGAGGATGGAAATATAATGATTAGCATGCTTCTACATCCCCATATATCCTCTTTGTACCCCTGCCAAAAGCTGGGCAGATCACCCTTTGGGGAGCTCCCATCTATTAAATGGAGCTAATAACTACTCTCACAGAAATGTGATGGATTAAACGTGGCAAACCAAACTTTACAGTGTTCTCTGATCAAATACGAAAAACACAAAAAGTGGGGAGGGGCTAGAAATGTTAAAAAAAAAAAAAAGTAAGTTAATGTTTATCCCTGAACAGCAAGCCGTCTTAAACATCTCTACATCCCTCAAGGTATTTGGCAAACTGTCCTTTGGTTAACAAGGGTCCAGTAAATACATGTGATTTTTTTTCTTTCTAAAGTATGAAGTTCTGTAGTTATTTTTAACCTAGCAAAGAAGAATGAACAAAAGGAACTAATATCTACTGCCTATTGTTTAGCAAGTACTGTGCTGGGCACTTCACCTACGTTATTTCATTTAATTTTCACAGCCACCTAATGAGGTATGCATTATTAATTTTTAAAAAAGAAAGGAATGGATTTTCATTTTTCAAGAATCAGATTATAATAAATCTAAACTGAAAAAAAAAAATCTTACATTTGGTAGCATTTGCTTACTTCATGTTGAAAGAATTAATGGAACACTACAAAAGGGCATTAAGAAAAAATATTAACATGAAAAGAAAATTCAAGAAAAAATATAAACGGCCAATATACAGCGTAAATGTGCAATCTTACTAGTAATTTTAAAAATACAACAACAACAAAAAAAAGAGAAAATTTGACAAGATTTGCCAACACAATACAAATTTGAAATGAGTAACTTTTCCTTGAGGTGAATCAGCAGTGTTTCCCCCATGCCCTTCACAGGTGTGGCACATTCCCATCCCAATTCCTTACCATCACCTGCACTGATTCTCAAGGGTGTTGTAAGGTCAGTGTTTTAAGAAAACAGACAAAAATGTACACACAAATTAACTTTAAAAGACATTCTCTGCCATGATGTCTACAATGGAAAAAGAGGGGAAATCACATGTGATCTGGGTCTCTGAGGTTCTACTTAACAATGGCCAACCAAAGTGAAGTGGGGCATGGTACCAAATAACTGCAGCTTCTCTGAAGAATGGGGAGTCCCACCATTCAGAAAAGGAACTGACACACTCTATAGAAAACTGTTGCATTCCAGACAAAGGAGAGAGCTAGCATAAAACAAAGACATCAGTAGAATAAATCTAATTTTTTTTCCTATATACACACATGAAAATACCTATGTGAATCCCACCATCATGTCCACCCACAAGAATGGGGTCCTAATTAGAATAAAATATATCCCATGATTGTATAATTTTATCAAAATGGATTCTATTGTCATGCATAACTAAGAAGAACCAACCACACACACATACAGACAAAGACATCAAGTTTTGAAACAGAATTTTATAGGGAACTATACATGGGGGAGCAAAAGTGAGGCAGAAAGGGAAAGGATGTGAGGCAGGGAGGAGAGTACGTATCGAAGAGAGGCTGATGGACGTAGAAGGGAATTCTCCTAATTCTCTCCAATTAGCAGGACAGCACTGGCACAGACTTTCAAGCAGGTAAGTGACACAGTCAAAACCAAATTTTATATCATACTGGCAATTGTAGATAATATATTCAAGTTGGACAGGATCCAACTACCTATCTTGGGAGCCTAGGGTGAATGGTAGAACATCAACAAAGCCTTTTTTTTTTTTTTTTTTTTTTTTTTTTTTAATAAAAAGGCTGGGGCTGTAGTTTAGAGGCAGAGCGCTTGCCTGGCATGTGTGAGGCACTGGCTTCGATCCTCAACACCACATAAAAATAAACAAATAAAATAAAGGCACTCTGTCCAACTACACCTACAAAAAAATAAAAATAAAAAGGAATAAATTTGAGGAAATGATGTACTTCACCTTAGACATGCTGAGTGAAAGTTACCAGCACAATATTCAGGCACAAATTCCCAACAGGTTAAGACTGAGTCTAAAAGTGTGCAGGAAAAAAATGGGGAAGAATTTGGAAATTTAGAAAAACATCTACATGTATGTGCAACTGAATTCCTCAGGGTGACTGAGGTACTTTAGGATGACAATAACCTGTGAAAACCCTTGGCCAAGAAGTCAAACCCAAGTAACAGCAGTGTGTAACGAATAAAAGACCAGTAAGAGCTCACAGGGGAGGCAGAGAAATAAATATAAGAAAAGAACATGGAGAACACGGATGCCAACAGAATACAGTTTCAAGGACATAGTGATGAACAGAAATGTCAAGTAAAATTAAGACTAAATGAATACAAAGGTGCAGCATACAAGAGGTCACAAGTGATTTTGGACAAAACAATTTAAGTGATGATGGGGGTGCGAAGCCAGAGAGCAACAGCTGAAGTGAATGAGAAATGGATATGCTATGTATAAACCACTCTTCTCAGAAGTTTCGATGGGCACAGTGGCACACACCTTTAATCCCAGCATTTGGGAGGCTGAGGCAGGAGGATCACAAGTGGGAGGCTAGCCTCAGTAACTTAACCAGATTCTCGGCAACTCAGTGAGACCCTGTCACAAAATAAAATAAAAAGGAACTGGGGATGTAGCTCAGTGGTGAAGTGCCCCTGGGTGGGGTTCAATCCTCATTACCGAAAAAAAAAAAAAAAAAAAGTTAAAATGAAAAGGGGAGAAAGTTAACTAGCTAGGAAAGCAGTGGATGGTTCAGGGAAGGTTTTTTCTTTTATATTTTTGAGTGGTTTCTTGTTCGTTTGTTTTTCAGAACTGGGGATTGAACCCAGGGGAACTCCACTGCTGAGTTACATCCCAGTCCTTTTTATTTTTTGAGACAAGTTCTTGCTAAATTTTGAGACTGGCCTTGAACTTGCATCTTCCTGCCTCAGCCTCCTGAGTCACTGGGATTACAGGCCTGTGCCACAGCATACAGTCCAGGGAAGGTTTTGTGGCATGAAAACCTTAGGGATAAGATAATGGAGTCAAAAGTAAAACCATAAGGATGCAGCAAGTTGACTCAACCTTAGCACTGCTAATGTTTGAGGCTAGGTCATTTTTTGTTGTGGGTAGTCATCTTGTGCATCGTAGAATGTGCTGGTCTTCCTGGCCTCTACCCTCAAGATGTGCCATTCTCCCACCCCGGCTGAGAATCACTGGGAACAGAATGAGGAGAAAGGGAATCACAGATGGAAAAAGACTGTCAAAACCAGTGGCACTGAAGCTGAGGGCCACCAGCAAGGCACTGGCCTCCAACAGCAGGGAGTATCAAGAACCATCTCATCCTCTGAGATGGAAGAGGGCTATGGGAAGAAATAATAAATTTGTAGTTGGTGCCAGAACCTGAAGAAAACCAGACACAAGGCTCAAGGTTCTCAGTGGTGTGAAGCAAGATCATGAGCTAAGTATGAGTGGTGATGATTTAGTGGCAGGTTTGAAATAGTGGTGAGAATATGTAACAACAGGGGGAAACTATTGCTGGCAGGTCACAACAGAGGGAATCGACTGCTACAATTTGAACATCCCCTCCAAAACTTATGTTGAAATTTAATTGCCATTGTAACAATTAAGAAGCAGGACTTTCGAGATTGATTAAGTCATGAGAGTTCTACCCTATGAATGAATTAATGCCATTACTGAGGGAATGGGTTACTCATACAAAGAATGAGTTTGACCTGAATTCCTTTCTTGGTATAGCAGGTGCTTGCCTGCCCTCCCACCGTGGGATAACATGGCACTAAGGTCTTTGCCAGATGCTGGTGCCATGTTCTCAAATATCCCAGCCTCCAGAACCATAAGCCAAATAAATGTCTGTATTTTATAATTTACCCAACCTGCAGTATTGTTACAGCAGCAGAAAATGGGCTAAGATACCAATAGAGGTATCACAATATTCTCTTCTTACTGAAAGTTAAAATTCACCTTCCCACAGAAATCATCTCCTATATACCAATTAGTCCCAACAAGCTCACAAGTCTATACAAATTTCAACTGCAAAACAGGAAAAACAGACTTCTGAGTGTTACCTGGGAAACTAATCCACTTTTAAAATAACATAGTTCCTAATGAATAACGTGAACTGTGTTCTACACAATCAACACCTAAATGAACATTTGATAAATAACCTGTTCAAGATAGAGGATGCCTGTGGTTGTAACTACTTCCTTGTTCCTAACTGGTAGAACTTACTTCCTGGCCAACAGTCAAGAAGAAAACTAGACCAGAAAGGAGTGGGGCAAAGACTATAAGCGTATTAAATGAGATTCTTCACAGGACAAAGACCTGCTCAAGGACTGCAAACTGAAATGTTTATAAAAGCAGGAAACTAGAGAAACTGCCTCAAATCTGTACATGGGAAAGAAGCTAGAAGTGAACCACCAGCAAAAAAGCCAAGAGACACAAAGAGCTATCCCTGGGTGAAAAAGAAAAAGAAAACCTAAATACACCAGCCCAGGGCTGTGCCTAGAAAGAATAATCAAAACAGAAGGGAAAAAACAAATCTTTGCTGTACACACATGTAAAGCCCAAATTCACACTACTCCCAGGGTACCAGAGATCCATCTGAGAATTGGTCAAAAATTCTCTAGAAGCAGTGAACCCAAAGGGTCCCATCTGAGACAAATGCAAAACAGAATGGAGATCCCACAACCCAGGCATTGGCAAACAATACCCAAGTTGTCAAATACTGCAAACCACAAAAAGAAACGAGCAAACACGTCAGAGGAAAGATGGGAAGATAAAGGGGAGATTTTATTCCTCAAGAGTTACAGTTAGGAAAATAACCCAAAGGTTACTTAAATATAGCTGTGTTTTTAAATGTTCAAAGAAAATACCCTTATGAAAAAAGAGATATGAAAGAAAACAAATTCTTAATTTAAAAATACAAATGTTTTTAATGAAACATTAAATAAGTGGATTAACAAATAGATTAGATATAGCTAAAGAGGAAATCGGTGAATTATAAAATAGATGTCAAGAAGGTAGAAATGTAAATATTAAAGAACATTTAAGCAATATGAAACAATGAAATTCCAACATCTAAAGAATGGTACCAGAAATGGAAAATGAAAAAACGATATTTTAGAAGATAATGGCAAGATTTTTTCCACAAAGAAAGACATCGGGAATCCTCAGACAGATGGAATATACCAAATAAAAGCAGGATTGGAAAAAAAATTCATATTTAGAAATACTGCAGAAACTGCATATTAAAAAAGAATCTCAAAAGGTAACCCAAGAGAAAAGATAATAACCCATCTACAAAGAAATTACAACTGAACTAACTACAGACTTATCATTGACAAACAAGACCTATCAAAACACAAGAGAATAATGTCATCAAAGTGCAGAGGGGAAGCCAGCTGTGGTGGCACACATCTGTAATTCCAGCAGCTTTGGAGGCTGAGGCAGGAGGATCTCAAATTTGAGGCCAGCCTGGTCAACTTGGCAAGACCCTATCTCAAAATAAAAAGGACTGGGGAAGGAGCTCAAAGGTAAAGAAGTTTGATCCCCTGTACCACCAAAAAAAAAAAAAAAAAAAAAAAAAAAAAAAAAGTGCAGAGGGAAAATAACTGTCAACCCAAAATTCTGTACCCAAGTTCAACAATCATTCTAGAGAAAAAGGGAAGTAAAGACACTTTCAAAAATTCCTTGCCAGGTGCAGAGGCACATGCCCATCACCCTGAAAGTTCGGGAGGCTGAGGCACTGCGAGTTCAAGGCCAGCCTCAGCAAAAGCAAGGTGCTAAGCAACTCAGTAAGACCCTGTCTCTAAATAAAATACAAAATAGGGCTGGGGATGTGGCTCAGTGGTTGAGTGTACCCGA
Source organism: Sciurus carolinensis (assembly GCF_902686445.1). Lineage (NCBI taxonomy): Eukaryota > Metazoa > Chordata > Mammalia > Rodentia > Sciuridae > Sciurus > Sciurus carolinensis. The sequence goes on along the minus strand of NC_062232.1, from coordinate 13,801,801 downwards.
GTTCAATCCCAGGTACCCCCCCCAAAAAAAAAATCCAAGTTTACTATTAACAGGCTCTTATTAAAAAAACTACTTAAGAACATTCTTTAAAAAGAAGGAAAATGAACCAAGAAGAAATAGGGTGAATGAAGTATGGTAAGCAAAGAAATCTGAAAAACAAGTTAGTGAATATTCACTATTTTTATAGGCTTAAGGTGGCTTAAACAAGACAAAACTAATACATAGAAGGGATAAGGGTTAAGAGGCAACCATTCCAAAAGTTTGGTCTTATTTAGGAGAATAGGAATAATAATTAATTTTAGGCTTAAGAAAATAAGCATGGTAAAATTTTAGGAGTAACCACATTTCTGGCTTCAACCCGGAAATAAAGAGAGGTGGAAGCACAGCTGCCCCCTTAGAATGAGAAAGGGCTAGGCTAATTTCAAATTCAGGACTTTCTTTGAACCCAACATAGAACAACCAGTTGGTTCAAAAAGGATCGACTGCTTGCCTGGAGACAGGCGACAACTGTGTACTTACCTGGGATAGACTGCAACTGGACACCAAAAAGAGGAGTTCAGGTAGAACAGTAGGCAAAGTGGTAAAAGCCCAAGGTGTCTTACTGGAAGGACAGTGTGAAACCACTGGGGGTCGCAGAAATTGGGGAGACCCCAGCCCTCTGCAGGATCTTCCTCCACCAGCCCCAGCCCCAGCCCCACCCCCCAGGCACTCACACTGAGGAAAGAGCCCTGGGGAGTGACCATTGTGATGCAGTCTTGTGATGCCACTTGTGAAACAGTGGCCATGCCTGAGGGCCAAGACTTCCCCAGATCATTTCCCCTATCTTCACCAAAGAAAACAGCCTTTATCTGTGAAAGGAAAGACAAAGATTACTTCTACCCATAAGACACTGGTTAAAGTTCACAGCTGAGTGGAGGAAGCCTACTCCTGGGAAAGGCACAGGATTCCACACTGAGCCCACTGAGCCAGGGGAGTGGCAGGACTCTGGGACTCAAGACCAAACCCAAGGCTTAATGGGAACAACAGAGACCACATCCCATTACTCCATTAGTCTGTCCCACTCCTTCCCAAGCTAACACTTTCGGGAACAATAACAGCAAAATGCTGTTGGAAGAGAGAGAAGAGAAAAACAAAAGTTTGTTTGGAAAAAAAAAAAAAAAAAACCTAAGGCACAGTTCAAAGCAGGAGACCTGAAATTCAGAACGGAAAGCGTTCTGATAAACTAGTTAACTGTTTAAGAAAATTTGAGGCTGGTGGTATACTGAGGTTAAATGTAATAGAAACATTCAAACCCAGCCCAGCTCTTCTAACTAGACTAACTCAGATCCCAGTACTAAAGGCCCAGCAGAAGAAAAAACATGCCCAGTTGGGCACAGTGGCACATATCTGTAATCCCAGCAGCTCCGGAGGCTGAGTCAGGAGTTCGAAGCCAGCCACACAATAGTGAGGTGCTAAGCAATTCAGTGAGACCCTGCCTCTAAATATAAGATAGGGTTAGGAATGTGGCTCAGTGGTTGAGTGCCTCTGAGTTCAATCCCTGGTACCAAAAAAAAAAAAAAGAAAAGAAAAAGAAAAAACATACCCATTTACAAACATAAACATTATGTACCTCAGTCTCTAGCATTCTACACAATGTCAGGCTTGCAAACAACAATGACCAGGCGCAGTGGCACATGTTTATAATCCTAGCAACTCAGGAAGCTGAGGCAGGAGGATCACAAGTTTAAGGCTAGCCTGGACAATTTAGCAAGTCTCTGTCTGTAAATAAAAACTGAGCTGGGTACAGTGGCACATACCTGTAACCCCAGCCACTCTGGAGGCTGAGGTTGGAGAATCACAAGTTTGAGGCCCTAAGCAACTTAGCAATAAAATGGGCTGGGGATGTAGCTCAGTGGTACAGACTGTGTTCCAACCCAATTATCAAAAATAAAAAATAAATCAGAAGGCATAAGGAGGCAAAGAAAAACCACTCAGAAAAGACAAATAACTAATCAGAACAAGACACAAAGAAATGTTAGAAATATCTAAAATGAAATTCAAATTATTGTTAAGTAATACGTTGAAGGCTCTAACCCAACAGGAGAACAACATGTAAAATCAGATGGGTAATTTCAGCAGGGAAATGGAAACTGCAAGAAATAAAATGAAACTGCTAAAAATGGAAAAAATATAAAGAATGCCTACAATGGGCTCATCGGTAGACTCAATTCAGCCAAGGAAAGAATCAGTGAACTTGAAGGTGGACCAATATCAATTATCCCAATCAAAATGCAGACACAAAATAGTGGGGGTAAAGAAACCCAGATCATTCAAAATCTGTGGGACAATATCTCATGTCCTAACATACTGTAATTGGTATTACATAATGAGAGAAAAAGACAGAAATACTTGGGAGAGATAATGGCTGAAAATACCCACAAATTATGTGGATCCCTAACCCACAAATCCTAAATAATCCGAGAAAAGAAAGGAAGATAAACCCGCCAAAAGTTTTACATGTTTTTTAAAATGACATTTTCTTTTCTTTTTTTTTTTTTTTTTTTTTTGCCTTCCCACCATCACTTAGCAACACTTGGGACTGAATTCCCTAAGCCTGCCATTGCCACTCCTTCAAAACTCCTCTATCAACATGATCACCAGGTCATCAATTCAACTACAGTGACTGCCACCTCACAGTGCTCTCACTTCAGTACGTAACTCTCCTATGTAACTGACTGATCAAACCTAGATCACAAGTCTGTATCCCAGCTGTGAGGGAGACTGGGGATGCAAGGTTTTTGGGAAAGTGGGACTTAAAATGTGAAAAATTACCAAAATATAGGGAGGGTATTTAAAAACACTGTGCAGTCCCAAATGGCAAAAGTCTGTTATCACAGGCTAAAAAATCCTCCATCTAACTAATCAGCTATTTATTGTATGATGGACTCTTTGGGGGAAAACATTATATCCTCTGAGGGTCTAAAACAGCTTTCCCAGTTCAAGGGACATAACTGGTCATATAGGAGTGTGTGAAGCCACATGATAAATAAGCAACATCTTTGTAGGATGTCAGTTTTGCTTAATGGTAAGTACAGTACAATGCAGGCAGGCACACACACACGCGCGTACTTATTATGGAATAAAACTCAGCATTTCAGTGAACTTGTACAATAAATCATGAAAAATCTCAAAAGAAATGTCACTCTTTGTCAACTTTGGCTTCCTCCTCACATGCCATACTCTAAATGTTGACAAAAAAGTTTCTGGAGTTCCATAGGGAGCCATTAGCACCTCCTCATATACCAATATGCATCTAATTATAATGCAGTCATATCCTAAACAGGTGACTAGATGCAGGACAAGCATGTCTACAGGGTGAGAGAAAAGGCGGATTCACTAGATAGGTACCTGATATAGAAGTCACTCAACAAGGAAGAAGGTACTGGCAGGAGGAGATGGGGTTGGGGTGGGGCAGAAAATAGGCACCCTTAACAAGATAAATGTTTCTTTACCATTTCCAAGGTGACACATGCTGAGGCTATAATAATCAATACTCCCCACCACCAGGAAGCTTAGAGCAGAAGACAAATACCATCTGCTAAGCCATTTCTCCTAAGATCCATCTCTTTTTAAACTTCCTGGTTTTAGACTTCATATACTCTCAGGTGAAAAACAGGACAAAATAAGAGCCATAAAGAAAGAAAATCAAGATCCTGGGACACAGCTAGAATATAAGCATCACAGCAAAGTACGCAATACATAAATCCATGTTATTTCTGGCATTCTCCCAGATTTATATGCTTGTTCTTAGACTCATGCCTTAAATAAACCCTCTTCCTGAAACCCTCTTCCCTTCATCTGACATTCTGAGCCTCCCTTAAGATTCTTCACTCAAAAATCATCGCCTTTCCCTCTTCTTATATCTGCATTAAGTCTGCCTCTTCTGGGCCAGCACCTTGTATTTCCATTTAAACAAGCATATCACCTGGTACTTTAGTCATTGTTTTTGACCTCTTCTGCTGGTTTACAAACTCCTCAAGGACAGAACATGGCAGTCTTTTCACCCCCATCACCATGATTCTGACATCCTTTCAATTGCCTGAACAATTAACATTGACCCCAAGATACCCAAACTATTATACTAGCATAAGGGCAGCCAAAGAAAGACAAGGGTAGACTTCCCTTTACCAACACTGCACATATAGGGACGCACTCAAAACCACACCCCTAAACCAAGGGCAGTAGCTCTGAATGTTAGGAAAAAAATGCTAGCAGGAAAACATGAGTTTCAAGCTCTAAAATCTGAGCCAACTCTTTTTTCTTTACATGCCCACCCCCCACCCTTTTTTAAATTTTGAGACAGAGGCTCACTAAATTGCCCAGGTGGCTGAGAACTTGCAATTCCCATGCCTCAGCCTCCTGAGTAGCTGGGATTACAGGCACACACCAGGAGGCAACTCTTTCCAAGTAAATGCCCTGGCCTGGACAGAAAGTGAAAAAAATGTAATGACCCAAATCATTTGCAAACTCTTCAAGTTACCAGCTCCAAGAAAAAAAAGAAAGAAAGAAAGAAAAAAGAACCAAAGAGTAACCCCAGGTACTCAGGAAGCTGAGACAGGAAGATCACAAGTTGGAAGGCCAGCCTGGGCAGCTTAGCTAGACCCTGTTTCAAAATAAAAAAGAAAATTAAAAGGGCTGGGGTTGCAGCCCAGTGGTAGAGCATGCCTGGGTTCAATCCCCAGTAGTGCAAAAAATAAAATAAAAACAAAAATAAACACTGAGCACGTACAAAATGGCTCAAAACAGCCTAAGAACTTATGGCAAATACAAGTTGAAGGCTGCGTCAAAATGTCAATTTCAAAGTAAATATTTAAAGGAGGTGATGCTGTGGTTCTTCTTTGCATCCATGAAGGGGGAAATGACCAACAGTGTTCTATACAGGCACAAAGGAACAACTTTACACCAGAGAAGACCTGAAAAAATGCTCAGTCAAGAAGGCAAGCAAAAAGTTAGCATGGCTGATGATTTTCTAAAAAGAACTGAATGTATAGGGTCACTTACTATAGGAAAAACAAATAAGGATACACAAAATAAAACCTTTATAGCTTTATACATAAGCTTGCTTGAACACAAAAAGTCTGACAGAGCAGTTTAATATAAAAAGACAAGGTCACAGAATATGAACCAGATTTGAAAATGGTACTCTTGCAGTTTGATGCTCTTAAACAATATTAACGAAATTATCTAAAAGCTACGTAGGTGCTCAAATGTTAAGTCGTAAATATGAAATAGCATAAATGTTGAAAAGCATTAAATTAGATATAAAGTATTGTATTTGGAAAGAAAAAAGAATAAAGCAAATTTAATGTTGATATTTAATGAAACATTTCATTAAAACATTAAATATCTTCAGCAGATTAAATGTGGGGAGAGATCAGAATTTTAAGTTTAAATAAGGAAGAGAGCTAATACTGTTAGAAAAAATATTTTAATTCAATTATAAATAGAAATGACATTCCTATATAAGGTTAACAGAATGGTGAAGGATAAAAGGAATCTTTAGAAAATGAAAGGTAATTTCTATTAAAAAAATGAAAAGAGTACCACAGATGACAATCAATCAAGGAAGTAGATGCAAAAATTTTAATGAGATGAGGGAAGAATATTTTACCTTGCAGAGATTATGACCTTTTTGGGAAATTATTAAAATTCCATTGAGCTCTGTGTGGCATTTCAATTCATGTCACACCCCTGTTTAAAACCTTCAATAGTTTATCCAGAGACTTAGGACAAGTTAAAAAACCTAGCAGATGGCCTATGAAGCCTTTTCAAGACCTGGTCTCTGCCTACTTCTGCTTCACAGCCTGCTTCCCTACTTGCCTGTCATTTTGGACTTCTTCCAGTTCTTTAAAATGTTCTGAGCCAGGCATGGTAGCACTCACCAGTAATCCCAGCAACTTGACCCAGGAGGCTAAGACAGGAGGATCACAAGTTCAAAGTTAGTCTTAGCAATTTAGTGAGACCCTCAGCAATTTACTGAGACCCTGTCTCAAAAAATAAAAAGGACTGGGGATGCAGCTCAGTGGTAAAGTACCCTTGGGTTAAATCCTCAGTACAAAAAATTAAAATAATAAAATAAAGTAAAAAGATTCGATTTTTCAAAAGCTTTTATATCTCTTACCTTGCCTTACGGCATTTGTACCTTCTGTCTGGAAAACTTATTTCCCCAACTAGACCAGCCCTTCTTATCCTTCAGGTTATTTAAATGTTACTTCCTCAGGGGTGGCTTTCTGAATACTCTTCAAGGATGAATTCTCCACCCTGACAGATAAATACTCCCATAGCACTCTACTTTTCCTCTGCCTCCATCTCAAGACTGTAAATTCTTTGAAGGCAGGGTTTACTCCTTTTTTTTTTTTTTTTTTTTTTTTAAATCATTTGATGCAGCCTTCTAACATAGTCTGACACAGATTGGGTCCTCAGTAAGTAATTGTTAAATGAATGAAGGTCAGATCCTCAGGTTGTAAGGCAGGTTATTTTGAAAAGAAATAATTGATGAAGGATGAAATATCAATTTGCACAAAATTAGCTTTAATCTACCTCAACTATTTTCAACAAGCACACTTAAGACTAGACATTTTTGTCCCAGGTGCATTATTCAACTTGAATTTAGTGGTAATATTAGTAATAATAATTACTAGTAATTGAAGTTACTATGTCCCTTAAAAGGCCTGAAAGACCAAAGTGAGGTGAGGAGTGAGGATAAATTGTAGGATATGTCACATGGAACCAGCTCTGGTAATCTCTGAAGTATTCTACTTCTTAGGAGTCATTGGGTCATTGAAAAAGCCAAGTCAGTAAGTTATTCTTCAACTATTACTTATCACCATTTTTATCTGCCATGTCTTCCTCATGAGAGTGAGTTTAGTCTGATTATCATAATATAATCTCATACTGCCAAGAACCTAATTATTTAGGCATAATACAAAATCTAAAACTGCAACCTACCTAAAATAATTTAGGGCAATCTTTAAAAATAAATGTATTTGTCCTAACTTCCTGAAACCAAAGTTGTTCTTACTATCAGAATCACTATCTCCCTCTAAAAAAAAAACTTAACATTGTTAGAAAGCACTTCATGCTATTATTTCCTATTAGATCCCCGTTCTTACAAAGGATACAAAAATAACAAAAAGAATCATACAACTATAGCTGTTAAACAGTCAAAACAAAAATAGCCTATTTCAAACCAGTTATGATTGAATTGCCAATAAACTATTAATATCAGACCAGTGCTGGGTGTCTAATCTGTTATTAAAAATCCAGATACAACCTTCCACACAGAGTTATTGATTTACCTGCCTGGTGCTTGTAAGGGTCACTTTCCAGAGAGAAATATTCATCTAAAAGCAATGGAAAAACCATTTCCAAAACACTTCCAAACAAATTTTTGCATTTCTCTATTATGAGTACCCCAAAAAATAACATCCCAAAGCTTTCCTATGAGGAGTGCCCATCTACACAAGCAATGTGCTGCACAGAGAACACCACCTCAGAAAGTGACAGAGATAAGCCTGTGGTGTACAATTTTATCACTCTCTACATTCCCAAGTTTGCTCACTCCCCAACCCACCCTAGAAAGTAACCAAGAAGAAAATAATGCAAGCAGGAAAGTCAGTTCTAAATCCCATAACAATACAACCTGAAGCAACGCAGGAAGTAGTGAATGTGTTTGCACATCTGAATCTGATGAAGTCTTGCTCTCTGGCATGCATAGTAGACATGGATATGTCAAGGGAGATTAGAGCTCAAATAATAAAATGTACAATGTCACTGACTTAAAAATCAAGAAAATTAATCATTTTGCTCATGGTTTGAAGATGGAAAGTGATTTATTTTCTTGCACAATAATTACATTACCTTTACCTTGATTTCTTTTCACTGTATTCCCAACACATTGTTAATACTGTTATTTTATTTGCCCATTTAAAAAATAACAAACCAAAATAAAATGGAAATCATGAATACAAAGGTAATTTATACCATTTATAGAATGGTCCTTTATATTCTGCTATGTATTTAGGCAAAAACCTGAAAACACAAAAAAAAATGATAACATACATAAGAAACTTGTATTTTATTTTGGTGGTGCTGGCGATCAAATTCAGACTCTCTCATATGTGCTAAGCAAATGCTCTACCACTGAGCTACATCCCCAGCCCAAGAAGACATTTTTTAAAGATATCTTTCAAGATCTGCATCTTTGTTTATCAACGTCTGATGATTAAAGGATCTAGGTGAAGCAAGGTTACAAAAAATTAATGTTGACAGAAAAAAATATTGTTGGAAATATTCTAAAACTGGATTGTAGTGATGGTTAGTGATGGTTATATAACTCCATAAATTTGTTAAAGAATAACTGACTATGGGCTGGGGTTGTAGCTCAGTGGTACAGTGCTTGCCTAGCATGTGTGAGGCACTGGTTTGATTCTCAGCATCACATGTAACTAAGTAAAATAAAGGTCCATTGACAACTAAAAAAATAATTAAAAAAAGAATGATTGGCTGGTACATTTATAAAGGGTGAATTTTATGGTATGTAAATTACACCTCAATAAAGCTGTTACGATGCATACCAGGGGCTGGGGTTGTAGTTCAGTGGTGGAGCACTTGCCTAGCAGGTGGGAGGCCCTGGGTTCGATCCTCAGCACCACATAAAAAAAATTTATTAAAAAATACTTTAAAAAATGCATACTGAAAAACTGTACTTTGTAAAGAAATTAACAAAAACATATATACAGGCTCCATCTACGTAGAACATCCATCCTGCTTTGGTCAAAAGGATTTCTGCCTCTGAAGTTCTACAATATTCATCATTACTTTCCACCTTTACTAAGTCACAAAAATGATTTTCATTACAGAAAATGTTAAGTCCTTTTTCCTTCTTCACATGAAACTAAGTATTCTTTTAGGCAAAGCAACTGTTCATCTCTCTTTTTTAATATTTTTTAGTTTTTAACATTTTTTAGTTGTAGATGGACACAATACCTTTATTTATTTATTTTTATGTGGTGCTGAGGATCAAACCCAGTGCCTCACACATGCTAGGCAAGTGCTCTACCACTGAGCCACAAACCCAGTCCTATTCATCTCTCTTACTGACGGTCTTATTTAAAAAAAAAAAAAATCACAAAGCTTTAAGTAGCAGAAAATTCTACTTTTTTGGGGGGCGGGGTAGTATTGAGGATTAAACTCAGAGCCTTGGACATGCTTCACAAGTGTTCTACCACTAAGCTACACCCCAGCCCTGAAAATTCTACTTTCAAATAGAAGATCTTTCATCAAAATCCAACCTCCATGTATTAAGAAACAACAATAATATATCTCTGTAGACTTCACCTTCATATTTTGTTTTACTGAAGTCATTATAATTACAGGAGAGATGCCCACCTGCACATTGTATTGGCTGCCATTTTACTTCAAGAGTACATCTAACCCACCAAACTGAATTCAAGAACTGACTTCATAGCCTTTATTAGTGTAGCAAATTTAATCAAAGTCAGTCAAAATTAATAACGGAACATGCAGAAACATGAAATATCAAATGGTTAATTAGAAAGTTACCTCATTTGTAGCATAAATGATTATGTACAACCTTCATTTATGAAGAAACAGAACTAATCACTTGTGTTACAAAAGTCTGCACACCTAGTTGTCCTAACCAGCAGTTCTGATAGATCTGAGTCCAGCTTCGCAAGTCACTAAAGGTCAGGCAGTCAGTGTAGACCATCAAATCCAGAAACCATATTTATACCTTTAATACCTCTCCAGTATGATGAACTCAAAACATGCTTGGGCAATCAGATTCCTAAAGAGAAGCAGAAAGCATGGTTTTGAAGAGCATGACTTCAAGTTAGACTGGTTTGGATAACAATTTTGCCACTTTTGCTGACTAGCTGGCTAATCTGTGCAAATTGTTTCTCTGAGCCCATTTGACATGTATGTGGGAAATACAAGAAACACCTACTTCATAGAGATGCTTTGAGAACAAACATTCATACACTCATGCGAATAAATAATTTACCACAGTACCTGATATTGAGTAAAGCTCAAAAAATGTAATAAGAATTATAGAGAAGACTATCCAAAAAAAGACCACACCCAAACTTGACTCTGATTAGAACTATCTCAAACACAAATGTTTCTAAGAGCTTAATTCAAAGTGTTGACAATTTCAAAGACTGGAATGGGACACATCCTTTTAACCTAATAAATAATTTTCTGTTAATTTCCAAACCTGAAATGTTTAAATGTTATCCACCTTTTCAGGTAGAAGGTCCTGACCCTCAGCTTTCACATCCTCCAACAGAACTGCCCCCAAGTTCATATCTCAGTAAGAAGAAATGTACAAACTTGAATGAGAAATGAGGCCAGATCTTGGAGCAATTCAGACATCCAAGCACTGCTCTATATAGAGGAAACATTCTTAAAACTCTAAAAAATTAAGATTCAAACACTAAAATCATCACTAACAAAAAATTTCTAATACTGAGCTTATAAGACTGAAAGCAGAATGGAAAAGCCCCAGAACAGAAAGTTTAGAATCTTCCCCTAATCCCATGCTGGGGAATCAAATCCAGGGTCATGTGCTCCACCACCGAATTACATCCCCAGTCCTAAATGTAGTCTTTTGATTGCATTATTTTCATAAGATAAAATATGTGATTCAATTGACCATCATCAAATGATAAAGAACTTTTGGGATTCTAGCTCTTCCTCTAAGAAATTTGATGTTAAATAATTTGATGTTACCAAAAATAAAAACTTTAAAATCTAAAATTACCTAATTCTGAATAAACAGTCTTTTCTACTCAGAAAGCCTCTGAATACTTCAAATTTTGCTATTTTTGTATCAAAGTTATATAAAAGATTTCCCTCACATTTTGGATCCATGCATGTGGATTCATTTATTTGTAAATGCCTCATGTTATTTGACATCAATTTAATGTATGAAAAAGTCATATCCAGCCAGGTGCGGGGGTGCTCGCCTATTATCCCAGGGGCTCAGGGGCTGAGACAGCCTCAGCAAAAGTGAGGCACTAAGCAACTCAGTGAGACCCTGTTTCTAAATAAAATACAAAATAGGGCTGGGAGCTTGGCTCAGTGGTTGAGTGCCCCTGAATTCAATCCCTGGTACCCCCCCCCCAAAAAAAAGAAATATAAAGTACGATATTAGCACACCTCCTAATACCTAGAAATAAAAAAGATAACTACAAAGTTGTCAAAACGGAAGGGGGGGAAAAAGGCAAAAATTTTAATAAGACATCCTGAAGAAAATTTATTTTCCCTGTCACTTTTTTTTTCCCTGTCACTTCTTTACAAACTTGCTACAACCAATTTCTCAGATATAGATGAATTTTCCATTACGAAGTAAATTGAAATGTAAATCATAATGAAAGGAACTATCTGCAAGAGAAGTCACTGTCATTCCCAACAATGCAACTATTGTTGAGATTCTCTCATAGATTCTGGATGACTGGTGAAACAGGGCTAGAGGATAAAAAGCTACTTAAGGAATTTCTCCACCTCTGTATTTTGGTTTATAAGGTAAGACTACTGTACCTTCAAAACAGAAATACCATGTAAAATCTGGTTCTCATTAAATGAAGCTGCCTAAACCCCATGCAGCATATTTGGAACAGAATACATCTGATTAGTACAATACAACATTCTATTACTTATCTACATGAGATGGCCCTGCAATTTCTTTCAATGGAAACCTTTCCTTTTAAAACCCCAGGGAACACATTAGATGCCACACTCTAATTTAAATAACTCCAAGAGCATTACAATGAAAACAATGGCAGGTTTAGTTAGGGAACTTGCATAAATAAAAAAAATTCAAGAAAAAGGAGTAAAAAATCCCTACCACAAGCCCCTAAATCATGAATAAATTTTAAGACTGAGCAGGGGAGAAAGTAATGTTCTCTGGAGAAAAAAAAAAAGCTATTTATTTTTTTTTAATATATCGAATTTTGTTTTTTAAAAGAATTGGGCTTAGGAAATATGCTAAATAAACAATATTAGGAGACCAAATTGTTTTTATATATACATATACATCAAATTAACCACTGCACTGATTGTTAAAAAAAAGGATTTGATACCCTTTTATACTTGGAGACACCCCTCCCCAACTACTCTGAAATGGAAGATTATTTAACACTCTTGGAAGGGTTAACTTTATTTAGTGTCTCTTTTGGAGTTCTATTACTTAATACAGTCAACCAGAATTTTTTTCCCCCTAATTAGGTTTCCTTGTACTTGTGAAATGCTCAGCATACACAGTGCTGGCAGCTTTAGTTCTACAGCTTCTCTCTTCTAGCTCCTTCCCCCCTCACCCCCTCTCACCCCCCTTAAAAAAAAAAAAAAAAAAAAAAGATTTCCTTCCCAAATGTTCTCTTCTCTGCATTTGTCAACAGAAACACCCACTGGTGGTGTCAAACTGGTAATACTGCTGCAGGCTTCCTTACTCCGGTTCCAGTGTCAATGCCAAAAATGCTCAACCCCAAAATAGTACTTTTAATAAAGAAATTAAAAGGCTTGCTAGATACTTAAATATCATATTCTCGAAAAGAGGCACACCTTTTAAAAACGTATTACTAAGGAACCCAAATTCGGTTGTTAAATATACTACCCCCATCCAACACTAAACGCACAAGGACAAGTAAATATAGACTCCAAACATTTTATGAATAAAATTTTTTAAAACACTTAAAGGAATTAAAAACAATTTACATCTAAATGTTATTCATGTGTAATTCCGAATAGTCCCAGTAAAGATGTCTTTTTTGTAACCCTACAGCAAGAAAGGAACAAGCTGGAAACGTTCCAGCAGATGTTACCTAAAATGATAATCCTATGTTCCATACATATTTATGTCTCCTGTTTCAGTCAAGTGCCCTCAAATTAATTTGTGTAAATCTTTTACATTAACTACATAACCATTGCGTTCAAAAAACCTAATTTAGATGGAAAGAAATTATTCTGTGTCAAAAATACTTTCTAAAATGAGCTTAAATTTCAGCCAATTAACATAAATTGTTAACTGAATACTGATCTGTAACTACTTAAATATCGCAGCATCCGTCTAATCTCTCTATAGAGATACTAAGGTCAGGCTTTTCTTATTCAGGCATCTGTGCTGTAACAAGTGAAGCGAAAAACAAAACCCTCAAGGAAGATCTGCCTTTACACTGAAATATGTTCAGGTTATTTTTTACCCCAACGTGGGCACAGAACGTTGTCAATGCGAGAAGGACCTGTTCGTTCTGAGACGGTTCCAAACCCCAGGATTCAATTTCTATGAGGGTCCAAAGGGTATGAAGGTCTGAGAAAGGGCCAATTACTGCTTTTCCCCCCATCAGGCCAGTCATGAACTTCATAGCAACGCCTGAAACTTGTTCGGGGAAGGTTGCTTGAGCCGCGGGTCTGGCAGCAGGTCGGTCGCCCACCCTCGCGGGCAGCCAAGGTCAGAAGGGCCGGGGCCGCAACTCGCAGCCCCCGGCGGGTCCCGGGCTCCCTCGGAACTTGGGTAGGGGACTCTAGCTCGCAGGCCCCAGCTCAGCGCCGGCAGAAAGGGGCTTCCCTCAACGCAAGCCCCGGGGAGCTCGCGCCGCGGGGGCGGCGGGGCGGGGACGCTGCAGACCCGCAGCCGAGGGGAGTCCCGCGGGGCGGTCTCGACCCGCCGCCCCTCTTTCACACCTCCCCATACCTCAAACATAAACCAAGTCCCTCCAGGAAAGCCCTTCCAGGAGCTCGAAGAGAAGCCACTCCAGGTTGGGACACCCTCGCCGCGTCGCCCCATTCTGGAGGGACTGGTGCCGCCGCCCCTTCTTTTGCCTGCCCGAGGGGACCGGGTGGGTCCCTTCTCGAGGGAGAAGCTGGGTGGACACAGGGTCAGTGCGATGGTAAGAAGAACTGGCGGGCCGGCGCGATTACTCACCCCGCCGAGTCCCCCACCTCCAGCCGGGGACCCCACAGCTTCTGAAGCCGCCGTCGACGCTTTACCTTCCCCAGCGGCAGGGACAACTAATCGAAACCTCCGGCCCCGCCCTCTGGAGAAGAGAACGCGCAGCCTAATTTGCTAACTGCCCCGCCCCGGCCTGCCCACTCGAACCTATAGAGGAGCTCCTCATGTCCCGCCTGGTCCCGCCTCAGCCCCGCCCACTTCTGGTAGAAGCCAATGCGGAGAGAACGCTCGTCCTCGGGCTCGGGCTCGAGCGCCCCTCCCGCGCCGCTCGTTCTCGAACCCCCGAAGTCCAAGAAAGCTGGTTCCTTGTACTAGCCGGCCTGCGCGCGCACGCGCGCGTCGCGCCTCCTCGCGCACCAGGTTTGGTTGCCCCGCCAGGCCCTAGCAACCTGGGCTGGGAGGCTGGGAGGGGCGGGGCCCGAGCTGCGAGCTGTCGCGGGGGGAGGGGCGGGGGGGGAGATCGTGACTGTGAAAGGGGTGGCTGCGGGGGTGGAGTGGGGGGGCTAGGAGGCCCCGGAATCCGCTTGTCACTGCGGAAAAAAAGGGGGAATCCTGCCTGCAGCGCAGCTATCCTGGCTTGCCTCCCAAGGGACCCGTGCAGCATGGGGAGGGGGAGGAGACAGGGAAGAGGGGATGAGCACATTTAGGGCGAGAGCCGTGGCACTGCTTTGGAAATAAAGGATGGAAAATGGTTTATCTCTGTCGTTGGTTAAAATATCGAAGTATATTGCTGCTGCTGCCTGTTGCAGCTGATCGTACACACACACACACACACACTCACACACTCACACACTCACACACTCACACACTCACACGTACGCTCATCCAGCAGCCTGCGATCCCTTGGGCGACTAGGAGCAAAGAACTAGCAGCCTAAGGATTTCTTACACAGCAGCTGGGCACATGCAAACGGCTGCTGCAGTAGCAGCAGCAGCAACCCACAGCTCTACTTCGGTCCGATGCTCTTCACACATGATTCCCAACTGGCGAGGAAGCAATGAAGTCATCGCTCCGCCAGTAGAAATGTAAAGATCTTAATACCCACCATGGATCAGTTTTCCAATGAGGATGAAGAGGTGGTGAAATGGACGGAGATATATTTTCAATGCCACTTTTCGAAAATAAAGGAAAAAATTTAAACATATTGCAGACAAATCTATGTAAGCTATATAATGATTACCACTTTAAAAGGCAAAGAAGAAAAAAAGGATGTTTTCTGATTTTTAGGAAAGGCTCAGAGAAGAGGAATTGTATGAGGTTCGAGCAACCACCAAATTAGAAATATCCAGTGTTATAATAGGAAATAGATATCTTGGATAAAATCCATTAAATCTATTCCTGTCTTGAATCTGGTAAGAATATGTAGCAATATGAAGGACTTGACCATTCAATGCCATACCAATAAGGTTTTCTTTTTCATAACATGATGAATATTGATGAGGAAATGAAGGTACCTGCTTCCTCTTCAGCTTTTCAGAAAGAATATTAGAAAAATTTACAGGTAGGAGCAATGAATTAGCAGTGAGGGAAAATGGAGTCAGAGGCAACAGCAGAGGGCTTTCTGCCTCCTCCCGCTGCAAAGTAACAGTGCTGTGACCTCAAACTTCACCCATGTGGAGCCAGAATTCCAGGGACAATCATTCCATTTTCACCCTGTCAGTGCCTTTGCACTAGAAATTTCAGCAGCATTACCTTTGGGTCAAATGAAGAATGGTTTATCAATATAGATTCAGAACGGAATAAGAAAAAACCAATAACCAAATATCCATTGACATCAATCAATGTAGTTTTAAGTAGTAATATTAGATGTTTTATAGTGTGCTATCCCTTATGTACAAGTATAACCTGCCACCTAGGGACATTTCCTTTTATCTGGTTTTGAGTAGTGGTGAAGAGTTTCTTAGAGACACATCCAGTTCCATTAATTCCTCTTTTGGGCAAAAACTAGGCATTCTGGAAGGTTAGTAAGAGTTTAAAAAATGTCATGCTACCATTTAACTGAGCTCTTTTCTTATGTGGAAAGAACACTAATCCTTACCACTAAATGAATGCTTCTATTTATAAGAATTCTACACACATTTAGGGCTGCCAGATAAAATACAGAACACCTTGTTAAATTTGAACTTCAGATAAACAATAAGTTTTCATATAAGCATATATTTTATCCTGGCTACATGTGGGATAAAGCTGGAAAACTAAATAAGTCTTTTAATCTTTGTTGAAGAAGCATTTATGAAATGCCCTTTTGGGCTTAGACCTCCTAATACAACCAGAATTATAAGAGAAAAACTTAAGAACCAAATCAATGTGTAAATTTTTAGTGTTTGTTGAAAGTGTAGTGTTTTAAAAAATTATTTGCTGTTATCTGAAATTCAAATTTAACTAGGCATCCTCTGTTTTTATTTGATAAATCTGACAAACTGATAATGTTACACACATTATCTCAAATTCTCACAATTCTCTGCAACATTCTCCCCATTTTCCAGATGAAGAACCAGCTTCAGAGCCTCCTCAGCATGTATTTGTTCCTTCTTCCTTCTAATAGGACCCTGCTATATTCTGGTATCAAGTCCCTTTATACTTCCAGGAGCTGAATTCTAATTGGAATTAGAATTAATTCCAATTAATTAGTTAATCGATGTGTGGCATTATTAGACTGAAAGAAAGAACTTACCATACTATGGTATGAGAGAAAGATTTTTCCTTGTCTGTTCTGCTGGATGAACAAAGAAGCAAGTACCCTAGTTGCCACTGGCAGCCATTTTGTGACTAAGAGGAAAACCAGAGTTAGATTAAAGCCTATACACTAAGTAAGGCAGAGTTGAAAAATAGAAAGAAAGAAGGAAAAAAAAACCCTGGGTTCTTGATGATACTGCTGATTTGCCTAATTAAATATATTCTGCCTTTCCCATATGTTTTAGACAGTTTGAGTCAGAGTTTCTATTAGATGCCACAAAAGCATCCTGGTACAGATGTCAGAACCCATGAGTACTACTCATTATGCCTCTCAATAATAAATAAACAAGTGGCAATCAAGATGTAAGACATTTTTATCCTGGATATATGTGGGACAAGTCTAGAAGACTAAATAAGCCTTCCATTCATTGATTGTCAAAAAGTATTTATGAAATGCCCATCTGGGCCTAAACCTCATAATGCAATCAGGATCTGGGAGAAAAAGCTTAAAAAACAAATCAATGTGTAAATCTGTAGTGTTTGCAGGAAGAGGTGAGCAATTAGTAATGCCTTGGCCCTGATCATAACTTAAAGCAGACTGTCAGATCTTACATGTTTTCATTTAAAGTTTGTACCATTTTTGGAAAATGTCATTTTAAAAATTCCAGTCCAGTGTCTCATTTTAAACTTTTAAAGCCTTTATCCCTATCCTCCAGACACTAAGTTTAACCATGAACAGGTGGAAAGTACAGAAATGTTGGTCTCAGCACTTAAATTGATTTTCTTTTGTACCTTGAAAAAATCTTAAATTGCAGTCATATCTTTTTTTTTAAATCCCAAGACATTGTTTCTCTGAACAAATGAGCTACATCTCTGAGCAGTACAATGACTACCACAACCATAGACAATGAAAATTGGCAAGAGATCAAACCCTAATATCTCTTAGGAGTTTGGTCACAGGAAATAAATTAAAACACTTTCATCTGTTCTATGATAAAAATTTTTTTAAAAAGGGAGGGAGGAGGAGAAAGGAAATAAGGAAGGAAAATGTCAGCCTTAAAAGACTTAGGAAGGCTGGGGTTGTGGCTCAGTGGCAGAGTGCTTGCCTACCATGAGTTCGAATCTCAGCACCATATATAAAACAAATAAAATAAAGGTCCATCTACAACAAAAAAAAATTGGGATTAAAAAAAAACAAAAAAAAAAAACAAGAAAGAAAACCACACCAGCATAGAATGCCATATGAAAGTGGTTTGTTGCTGTGGCAGTACAGCTTTGTAGCTAAAACCATGGACTTGTGAGCCAGATTGCCAGGATTCAAATGCTAGCTCTGGCTATATCCTTGGATAAATTGCTCAACTTCTCTATGCCTCACTTTCTTCCTCTGTAAAATGGGGATTATGTCATAATAGTGTTTACTTCATACGTTTAAGTGAGTGGCTGTGAAGTGCCTAGAAAAGAACCTAGCCCATAGTGAGGACTTTATAAGGATTAGCTATTACTGAACAGACTCAATTCCATGGAATATAAACTTGAAGCAGTTTTTTTTTTCTTCAATCACTACTTTGAAACATATTTTTTTATCTTATTTTTTGGGGGTGGGGTTCTTTTTTTTTTTGTCTTTTTTGGAACTGGGGGTCGAACCCAGGGCTTTGCGAATGCAAGGCAGATGCTTTGCCACTGAGTTACATCCCAGCCCTGAAACATATTTTTATGTTTAACATATTTTGTCTCTCAAGTTCCTTTATTTCTTGGATAATTTTTTCTGACTTTTAGGTCTTTTTCAGCTATTAAAAAATCAAACCAGTTTAAAACTCAAATGCTGTGTTTGATTCAAATCCTCTTTTCCCCTTCCCACCATCACTACCTGCCAGGTTTTTTGCTCAAGTTACCTGAAGTGACCAAAGAATGTGATGGGCCCTTTTACTTCTACTCCAGTTTCTTGAAAGGTGTGTTCAGTTCTCTTACCAAGCAGAGGAGTCAGAGGGGAGAAGGAGCCATGAGCCCCTGGCTTTAAAACTTATGAAAGCCCCTTTGAAAGTGGACTACACTTTGTGACTCCCTTCTATCAATAAAATATGGCAGTGATGGTTATGGGTTTTCCTGACCTGAGACTAGGTCATACATGGTGTTGCGGCTTTCTTCTTGCTCACTCTGTTGAATCACTCAGTAAGGGGGAAACCAGCAATATGTTGTGAGTACACTCTCAAGATGTCCTATAGAGAGATCCATGCAGTAAGGAACTGAAGCCTCCTACCGACAGCCATGTGAGCACACCATCTTGGAAGCAGAGCCTCCAGCCTCATTTGAGCCTTTCATGACTGCAGCCCCAGCTGACATTCTGATTGCAATCTCATGAGAGACCCTGAGCCCAAAACACCCAGCTAACCCACTCCTGAATTCTTGACCCACAGAAACTATGAATTAACACATATTTGTCATTTGATACCACTAATTTTTGAGGTAATTTCTTAGGCAGCAATGATAACTAACACAAGTGATTCTTACCTCCATTTTATAGGTGAGGTTTTAGTAACCTGCCCTAATAGGCAGTGAATCCAGGACCTAGGTGATTGATTCCAGTAGCCTAACTCTTAACCATTAAGTTATATCCCCTTTCCTAACACTAAAACAAAACAAAACAAACAAAAACAAACAAACAAACAACAACCAAAAAAAACAAAAAACAAAAACGAAAGAATACACTCTCAGCAATACAAACCACTATGGGATGCTACTATGTGCCAGGAACTTTCCTTACATTGCCTCATTTACTTCCACAACATTTTTCAAGGAAGACCTCTTTCTGCCTTTCAAAGCTATCAAAGTTATAAATGTGACACTTGTGAAGGTATATGCATGAGGTATCGCTATTGTCCATTTCATTTTTGTCCTCTGCTTACTTAACCTAAGTGCAAGGTGACTTGATAAACCTCTTACTAATATCCCTCCCTCAAAGGGTTTTAAAAATTTTAAATGACCCCAAATGATGCCTTCCCCTGACTATATGCAAATAGACTAAGATAAAATATACAATATATTACTTTATCTCGAGATTTTAATTAAAAATGGAAAAATGTTTTTAAAACACAGCACTTAATTTGTATAGGAAACAAATGAGTTCATAGAATGTAAGTACTAAAAAGTAATAAAATGGCTGTATCTTTCATTTTCTAGGTTTAATATTAAACCTGATTCAATGCAATTTTACAGGCGTTTTATAAGGCATCTTGGAATTCTGGGAAAGTTATATAAAAATACACAGTGGAAAACATACTGATCTTGCTTCTTAAATCCATAAAATAATTCTTGCTCTTTCAAAGTTTTCTAATAATTAATAATTACCATATAATTATCATAACTTAATCTCCAATGTGTACTCCTAGTTGATATCTACACAAAGTATAGGAAAGAAGAGATTGGGGTATAGAACGATCATTACTGTCATGGGGCTGCAGGTGTAACTCAGTAATAGAGTGTATGCACGCTTGGCATGTGCAAGGCCCTGGGTTCAATTACCACCATCAAAAAAAAAAGTTATTGCTGTTAGAAGAATGGGGAAAAAAATCTTAAAATGAGTCTCAATTATCTAGTTTTGTCACTTCTATTGATCAATACTAACACTTTGCCTTAAAACTAAGGATTGTGTCTTACTCATTTTTGTTTTCCCAATGCCTAACATGGGACATGACAATCAATAATCATTTGCTGAATTAGCTAATTAACTGATCAGTGAGTTTCTGCATAATTTCAAGCTGCTTTGACACACAGTAGAGGGAAATTAAGAATCCAGACGATTACCTGAAGAATATACATTAAAAAGGAAGAAAGAAAGATTCATATGGAGTGACCAGATAAATTGAAGCTGCCCCATTTGGAGGAGATACGTTGGAATAAAGAGTCATGGGAGTTGTGAAGTGAACTTAATCTACCTATACAATTGTCTAAAGTGTGATGATTAATTTTATTTGTCAACTTGACTGGACTAAGGGATGCCCAGATAGCTGGTAAAACACAAGATGTGGATGTGTCTGTGAGGGTATTTCCAGAAGAAATTAGCATTTGAATTAGTAGTCTGAGTAGAGAATGTCTGCTCTCACCAATGTGGACAGTTACTATCCTTTCTGTTAGGATAGAACAAAAACACAGAGGAAGGGTGAATTCACTCCCTCTCTCCTTGAATTGGGACATTCATCTTCTCTTGCCCTCAGACATTGGATCTGAGGCCTTTGAACTCCCAGACTTACACCAATGGACCATGATTGAAAGACATTACCAGCCTTTCTGGTTCTCCAGCTTGCCAACATATCTCAGGCATATCTCAGGAATTCCCAACCTCCAGAATTGTATAAGCCAATTCCCAGAATACATTTCCTCTGACATATCTATCTATAGTTATGTTTCTCTGGAGAGCCCTGGTTAATACAGTCAAGTCTTGATTTCGCTTTCTCTAAGAGACAGTCTTGACCAATTTTAGAGATAAAAACCCAATGTGGCTTTCAAAATGGAAATGAAAAAAATTTAAGGAAATGAAAAGGTATGATGCCTATTTTATTCATTAACCAGCCTCTTTACTATCAAAGGACACAACTATTCCTTTTCAGTTCAAAACATAAAAGTTTCTATTACATTCTGAAGTCAAGGCAAAGATATGGCCTGAAACACATTAAATAAGGATATATACCACAGAGCATAATCTTTGAAGAGTTTATTTCCCCAACAATGTCTGCACTAAATTCTCATAGATTTCATATGTAATAAGAAAATATTGAGTCTACCTGATTTCATATATTTGTCAAATATAAGTTTTAGCCAGGCATTGTGGCACACATCTGTAATCCTTGTGACTCGGGAAGCTGAGGCAGGAGGACAGCGAGTTCAAGGTCAGCCTCAGCAGCTTAGTGAGATCCTCAGAAATTTAGTGAGACCCTGTCTCCAAATAAAAAATGAAAAAAGACTAGGAATGTAGCTCAGTGGTAAAGTGCTCTTGAGTTCAAACCCCAGTAATAACAACAACAACAAAAAAATGTGTTGGGGGATGGATGGGACATAACTGTAGTAGAGCACCCCCAGGTTCAATCCTCAGTACTGCAAAAAATTTTTAAAAATGTATTTTTTACAAGATAGATTGAAATAGGAAAAAAAACCCACATTTCAAAGCAGAACTCAAAATATACTACTTCATGTTTTGATGACTTCAAATTACTTTGAAATGTATTAAAAAATAAGATGGAGGGGCTGGGGTTGTGGCTCAGTGGTAAAGCACTTGCCTAGCATGTGTGAGGCACTGGGTTTGATTCTCAGCACCACATAGAAATAAATAAAATAAAGGTCCATTGACAACTACAAAAATATTTTAAAAAATAAAATGGATTAATGGATAGGGGGATGGATGGTTGATAGATAAGTGATGGAGCAAGTAGAGTAAAATGTCAATTCTATAATCTGGGAAGTGGGTATGTGTATATTTGGTGCATAGTTCTTTCAACTTTTAGTATTTTGAAAGTTTTGATAATTTGCCATGATAATCCCAAAATAGAGATTTTTTATTATTCCACATGTTTGTAAGATTTTACTCTGAATCCACCTAATCTATCCATCTATCACCTGTACTATAGAATCTTCCAAAACTTAACTTAAATGTGCCTCTGGGTAATGTGTGTATATATAGATTTTTTCCTCATTTTATTATATTTAGAGCTATGCTTATGTGTATGTTATTCTCTTCTCCAAACCAGATAAAAGTCAGAATTATGTGGAAGGATAAATCTAGAAAGACATAATCCCTTTCCAGAATGATGCTCAACTGGTAACTTTATTGCACTGTAAGACAACATAAGTTATTTTAAAGAATGTTAGCTTTAAGACTGGGCTGTAACTCAGTGATCCCTGGCATTGCATAAATAAAAAAATGTATGTTAGCTTCTGAAATGTTATAACTACCAAGTTTAGAGTAGGTAGTTGGGAAAAATTATCATAAAGACAAATAGAAAAAATATTTAAAATGAGGAACATGAGGAAGGATTATAAATAATCCCTATAGCAGACTACTTACCCCCAAAGGGCTAGAACAATACTTTTTATCCCACATGTCCTTCTTACAATATGTCTTTAACACCACCCCCCATTAAGAGCTGAGTTTCTATGTACCCTTCTCTTGAATCTAGGTGGGCTTGTGATGATGGTGAGTGACATTGTATGACTTCCAAGGCTAGGTTACAAAAGATAGCATAGCTTCCACTTGGTTCTCTCTCTCTCTCTCTCTCTCTCTTTTTAATTTTTAGCTGTAGGTGGACACAATACCTTTATTTTATTTTTATGTGGTGCTGAGGATCAAACCCAGGGCCTGACACGTGCTAGGCAAGTGCTCTACCACTGAGCCACAACCCCAGCCCCCTCCACTTGGTTCTGTTGGGGTGCTCATTGTTTTTACCCATCAATTTGTTGTGGGTAGCTCCTAAACTACCCTATGGAGAGGAATTAAGAGCCAGTCCCAATTTACCAGGCATGTGAGTGAGCCAATTTGTGAAGTATAACCTCCAGGCATAGTCAAGCAACCCTAACTGATGCTGACTGCAATAGAGATAACCAGTCTGTACAAATTTCAGGTTTGTGACCAAAGTAAATAATTGGAAGCCACTACATTTTAGGGGTAGTTTGCTATGCAGCAATAGATAACTGATAAAATGCCTATGACAAAAAACCATGAGAATCTGTACATACTAGCTTCCAAAATCAAGACAACAACTGTATTACCATTCCAGTAGGAGACAGAGATTTTAAAACCAATTGACAGCTATCAATAATCCAACTGTTTCAACCCCAAAACAAGTTCCATCAGTTTCTTGCATATGAAACCTTTTTCTTCACAAGAATTGCTAGCAAATGGCCAGGTTGGCTTGAGTTCATCCATCCAACAAAGATTAATGAGTACCTATTATATAGAAAACACTGTACTTATCCCAGTAGAGATACACAAAGGGAGCAGCCAATTATCATAAGCTATATTTTCCTGATTATTTCTCCTCCAAACTGCTCATAAACGTAGACATAATCAAAAAGTAATCATGAAAGATGAAGGAAAGAAAAGCCTGTTACTTTACTGATTTACAAATAGGGCAATCAATCAGCTTGTGAAAACATTGCATAGACTAACCAAATAAAAACAAAACTTGTTTATTTTCTCATTAATTAACTAGACTAGTGTAAAATATGTAACTTCAAGACTTTGTGTAGAGGAGATCTCAATGTTTCTTGTTGTCTACTTACTGGCTTCCAAGCAAAAAAAGTATCTAACTAAACAAACCAATTAAATGATTGCAATATCTCAGACTCCTTTGGAAATTCTATATATAATTAATGCATTTATATTAGGAATGGGTCTAGGAAAGATCTAGGCAATTTTTTCATTTTAGTGGCCCCAGCCTCTCTTTTTGCTCCATTCCTAGCCTCCATATCACCCCAGATTTGGTATCCCCAGTGATCTCCTACCCTCTCCCTTTCAAAAGTAACTGAGAAAAACACTTGATGAATTCATTGAAGTCAGCCTATAATGTTAATGTGTTATATGTAATCTTTCCTGGAAGCTGGCATTTTAACAATGACATAACCACTTGATCAAGAATACCAAAAAAACCCTC
The DNA here is from genome assembly GCF_902686445.1 of Sciurus carolinensis. Lineage (NCBI taxonomy): Eukaryota > Metazoa > Chordata > Mammalia > Rodentia > Sciuridae > Sciurus > Sciurus carolinensis. Next base: position 13,777,477 of record NC_062232.1, on the reverse strand, counting down.
TAGTTATAAAAATACAATATTCAGTGAGACTACCAACATTATTTATAGTAGTCAAAAAGTGCAAACAACTCAAATCTTTATCAACTGATGAATGAATAAGCAAAATGTGGTATATCCCTACAATGAAATATTATTTGGCAATACAAAAAAATGAAATCCCTTTTGTTTTTTTGGTCCTGGGGATGGAACCCAAGGTCTTACACGTGCTGGGCAAGTGCTCTACCACTGAGCTATATCCTCACCCCAGAAATAAAATCCTGATGCATCCTATAACATGGATCAAACATGACAACATTGTACAAAATGAAAGAAGCCAGACACAAAAGAGAAAATGCTATATGATTCCATTTATATGAAATTTCCAGAATAGGCAAATCCATAGAGACAGAGAGTAGATTGGTGGTTGCCTGGGGCTGGGGGGAAATGAAGAGTAATCCAGTTGAGGAATTATCAGTGCAGATGAGAGTAATAATGTAAGCAAGTATGCGTTTACTTTTTACTCAATTAATATTTATCATCCATTGTTATTTTAAATGTCATGGTAGACACCCTGGTGCACCACCTTGAGCCCCCTTGTTATGGTTTGAATGTAAGGTGTCCCTCAAAAGCTCAGGAGACAATGTAGCAATGTGCAGAGGCAAAATTATTAGATTATGAGAACTGTAACCTAATCAGTGGATATATTCATTTGAGGGATTAATTTTAAAGAACTACTGTGCTGGGTGGTAACTATAGGCAGGTAGGGTGAGGTCTCTGGGGGTATGCCCTTGGAGATTATATGTTGTCCCCGTGGCTCCTCCCTCTTTCTCTCTGCTCTCAGGCCTCCATGAGCTGAGTAGCTTTCCTCTGCAACACCCTTCAACCATGATGTTCTGCCTTATCTCAGGCCCAGAATAATGGAGTCAACCAACCATGGACTGAACTTCTGAAACCATTAGCCATAATAAACTTTTCCTCCTCTAAGTCATATTTGTCAGGTGTTGTCGCCCGTGGCAACAATTGTGCAGGTGTTTATCGGAGGTGGACTGAAAATAAACTACTTTTCCTATATTCACTAATTTATAGAGGAAAAGAGACTTTGAGAAGAAGAGATGCTTTGCTTAGAGGTTAGAGGAAGAGAAACTTTGCTTGTCAGGAAGAGAGACTTTGCTTAGAGGAAGAGAAACTTTGCTTAGAGGAAGTTTTAGAGAAATACAGACTTGCTATGCTTATCAGAGATCTATTTCTTCTTATAGTTCTGTTGCTTCTTTCTAAAAGGTGCGTCCTGCATCCTGTGAACTAAAGGTGCTGTCTACCTAAGGTGCTTTAATGATGCGTCCTGTGTACTGTGATCTGTGATCTGCAACCTAAATGTGTGTTCTCAGTTCTCCGCTCTGCAATCTGCCTTCTGCCTGCCTGCCGCTTTCTACTGCTTGCCGCTGCTGCTGCTCGCTGCTTCTGCTTACTGCTGCTTCTCCTTACTGCTGCTTCTGCTTAATGCTGCTTCTTCTCTCTGCTAGCTGCTGCTCCTTGCCTTCTGCCTACTGCCCGCTTATATCCCCTCCAGGAGGCGGAGGGCGGGGCCACACTAGTTGAGATCAGGCGAGGAGCCAGCTGCCCTATCACTGCAAAGGTTAAAGCGAGCAGGCACGAGCAGGAGCACTCAGGAACACCTGTGCACGCGTTGTGTGCATGGACTTAATTGAATATGGCCAATGATAAATCACCTGGGTGTGCTTATGTTAATCAATCTCCTCACCGCCCATGTGAGCAAAACAACCTCTGGCAAGCTGCCAGGTGCCATCCCAGCGCCGTCTGCCATCCACATGGCATAGCCCCCAATAGTCAGGTAGTTGGGTCACGGCAATGAAAAACTGACAGACCCCTTCCATGAAGGGCTTATTACCCCAGCAGTTGAGAGCACTTTCAGGAGATGCCTCAGCTACAGAGAGCCATGTAGCCCAGGTGGCCTGCGTTTGATGAACAACAGGGGCAAGATGATGAAGGTCTGGCCATCTTGGTCCAACCCAGGCCAAAGCTCTAGAACTTCTCAGAGGCTACGGTCAGGCCTGCATGGCAGTTGCCCACTCCTACTTCCTGTGCTTCCTTCCACAGGGGTTGACCCCAAGACTACCTCCTAATAAATATTCTGTGTCAGGCTGGAGAGATAGCTCAGTCGGTAGAGTGCTTGCCTTGTAAGCACAAGGCCCTGGGTTTGATCCCCAGCACCAAAAAAAAAAAAAAAAATTCTGTGTCCATCTCAGAGTCTGCCTCCCGAAGAATTCAGACTGTAACAAATCTCAATTCTTATTTTATTTTTTTAGTATAAATTAATCTCATTCAATAAAGAAAAGGGATTATTATAGGAGAAAATGAGGAATGAAGGATGAATGACAGGGTGTGTTTTAATTTAGCTAGATATCAATGCAGATAGCTATGTTTTCCACTAACTCACTTGGTAATTCTGACTAAGGCCCTATCTATAGTCACTACTCTCACAGGAATCTGCAAATGGAAAAGTCTTCCTAACCTGCACCTTCATTGGAAAAATTTAATCTTGGACTGATACTTTGGGACTTTTGGTTCTTCATATCACCATCCTCATTAGAGACACGTTGATCACAGTGATAAGCCTGTTTCTCAACTGTCTGCATTCCCAGTGACCCCTGGCTTTATTCAACTTGTCACTAGAAGGGACTCTTTTTTTTGGGGGGGGGTGCTTGGGATCGAACCCAGGGCCTTGTGCTTATAAGGCAAGCACTCTACCGACTGAGCTATCTCCCCAGCCCCCCACTAGAAGGGACTCTTTTTTGTTTTTTGGTACTGGGGATCGAACTCAGGGCCTTGTGCTTGCAAGGCAAGCACTCTACCAGCTGAGCTATCTCCCCAGCCCCACTAGAAGGGACTCTTAATGTTCATAAGGTCAAACACAGGGAAAGCCAGAGTCCCACCATTCTTCTAAAATACACTTAATTTTAACAAGTTAAATGCTCACTTCTGAAACAGGAATAGAAAGAATAAACAGTCCAGGATGGATCAAGGAAGAAAGTTGTTGGAGGCATTCATGGGCTGTGGTAGGAAAGGAAATAGGTAGGCCATCTCTGGTGCAGTTGGAGAAACAAGAAGTGGTTGGTGAGCATCCCAGGCCCCATAAGATACCCCATCACAACTCCCATCATCCTTCAGGGCCCCAAGCCTACTCTCAGCCCATTCCTGACAATTTACCATACCGCACACCTCTGTGCCTGGTCACAGAAACTTCCATCTGCACCTTAGTGTTAGAGAAGTGACCCTGTTCATTAGCCTGCTGTGGGCAAGGGAAGATAGGATGGTCTAGAGAGGGAGAAATCCCAGCATTCCAACTCAACACCTTTGACACATTTTCCTGCAGGAACACTACTGTCATAAACCATGTCTGGGCTCTATGCTGCTACTGTGTTTCTGGAACAGCTGTTAAATTTGCTTTTGTAGCCCAACCTGGGCCTTTAATCAACCTCCATAACCCTGTTTCTGAGAGAAAATGCCATCAATTTAAAACTAAACTTTTGGAACGAGAACTTTTTATGAATGTAAACCTTTCTTCTCCTTCTTCCTCCTCTTCCTCCTCCTCCTCCTTATCCTCTTCCTTCTCCCCTTCCTTTTCTTCTTCTTCCTCCTCCTACTTCTCCTTTATCTCTCTGTATATATATGTACACAAACGCACACACACACATACTTGTCAGTTATTAATCAAAGATTATAATCATTTTTTAAAAATATGAGTTTCAGATAATGTGTATTAAATTCCTTCATTTATTAATTAAAGTGTGGCAAATTTCTGTAGACTGAGAACATATAATGTGGAAAGCTGCATATAGGACCATCTCTGGTGTTCTATATTATGATTTCATGTGCATACCAGCAGCTTTGCCACAGCTGTGCTGCTCACTGTGTAACCCTGGACAAATACCTTCACCTCTTTAAGTCTTTGTTTCTTTGTTGCTGTACCTTTCTTAGACTAGAGTTCAAAAAGTATCAAGCTTTGCTACCATAATGTGACTTCCATTGAAATGGATGCAAACAGGCCTACATTTACTCAATAACCAAAAGGTTTCTCTGCCTCTATTGCACATTAAATATGGTTCCGAATGTTTCTCTCAAAATGTTAAATTGGGGAAAGAATTAGTCAGAGTTAAACAATTTGAGAGAACAATGGTGCCAAATTGACACCATCTGGGAAATCCTCTGTCTATATTTCATGTTTATTCATATTTTTTTGTACTTTGTCTTATTGAAAATATCCAGTTGCAGTGGTGATACCTGAGTCATAGCAGTGTGTTAAGTATGGACAGAATCCTGACCACATACACTCTTTTCAATTCTGTGCATTTTGCTCCATTTGTAACCCACAGAAAAATCAACACTCCACCTAATCCAGTCTACATAGTAAGAGTCATATACGTAGCAGTTACTGACCGCCAGAAGTAACTACACTAGTGTCCCTGAGAGAGTGCCAAGGCAGGCCCAATTTGCAACTCCCACAATACTTTGTAGAGTCCAGTCTTATCACTTGTGATAGCTTTCTCGCCCTGTAAGTGCCAGGAAACTCTCAATCCCTCATTTTCTGATTATAATTATAAAAAACTTCTCTGCAACTAACTTTCCAGATTTTCTCCCTTTTTGACTATCCCACCTAGTTTGCTCTCCTTTCGCAAGTTATCTTACTAAACCGGTTGTGCTCCTTGTGCTTCTCTAGTCCTTTCTCTTTATTACAAAGATGGCCCCCAAATTTTTCATGGGAAAGGTGTTACGGACTGAATTTTGTTACCCCCAAAATTCATATATTAAGACTTTAATCTTTAATTTAACTATATTTGGAGATTGAACCTTTAGATGTAACTAAGATTATATGCTGGAGCTCTAATTCAATATAACGGTGTCCTTATCAGAAGAGGAAGAGACACCAGGGATTTGCATACACAGAGAAAAGGACATGTGAGGACACAGCAAGAAGGAGGCCATTTGCAAACCAGAGAGAGGGGATCTCAAAAGTAATGACACCTGCTGATATTTTGATCTTGGATTTCAGGATTCCATAACTGTGAGACAATAAATTTCTGTTGTTTAAAGTCACCTAGCCTGTGCTATTTTGTTATTGTGATCCTAGCAGACTAATACAAGGGATTAAGGACAACAAGTTGGTCTGGGCAACCTCTCCTAAAGACTGTATGTTTAGGGCTGGGATTGTGGCTCAGTGGTAGAGCGCTTGCCTAGCATGTGTGAGGCACTGGGTTCAATTCTCAGTACCACATATAAATAAATGAATAAAATAAAGGTCTATCAACATCCAAAAAAAAAAAAAAACAAAACAAAACTATGTTTATACCAACACATTGACTTTTTTTTTTTCTTTCTTTCTTTCTTTTTATTTATTTATTTATTTATTTTTTTGTGTGTGTGTGGTGCTAGGGATTGAACCCAGGTCCTTATGCATGCATGGTAAGCACTCTACCAACTGAGCTATACCCCCAGCTCCCACTCATTGTTTTTATTTAGACTGTATGTATATTTAAAATAGCTTGCATGGAAGTGAGGGCTGAAGAGATTATTTGTGGTATTCAAGTCTCCCCATCCCCAGGCTCCTCTTTCCATGACCTAATCCATGTAAACCCCATCTCATTTACTTTGAGCTATTTGCCTGTTCCTTCTGTGACTTCATTTCTCATTATTTCCTAACTCCAAAGGCTGCTGAATCCCAAAATCAAGCAAACCTTCCCCTGCACCCTTTTGCCCAGTCAGCTGGCCTCCATGATTGTACTTCATTTTACCTCTTGCTTACTCTCCATGAAAGAAATGATCACACACGAGGGCCATTTTCCTATAAGAATTGATATTTGGGTGGTTTGGTGTATGCAATGACAGCACTGTGCCCAAGTGAGAGTGGGGGATTCTCTTCTACTGTATTAATCTTCTTGGGATGCTGTAACAAGGTACCACAAACTGAGCACTTTAAACAACAAAAAATTATTGTCTTGCAGTTCTTGAGGCCATGAATCTGGGATCAAGGTGAAGTCAGCACTGGTTTCTCCAAAGCACAGTGAAAAAGAATCTGTTCTATGTCTGTCTTGAAACATCTGGTAGTTTTCTGGCTATCTGGCATTTCTTTGGCATATAGATGCATCACTCCAATCTCTGCCTTGTTCTGCCTGAGTCTGTGTCTGTGTCCAAATTTCTCGTTTGTAAAGATATCAGTCATGTTGGATTAAGGCCCACACTACCCCATTTTAACCTTATTCTAGCTAATTACATCTGCGATGACCTTATTTCCAAATGAGGTCACATTCTGAGGGACCGAGGGTTAAAACATCAACAGACGAATTTGGGGTGACACAATTCAACCTATAACCCTACCTTATGCAAAAGTATACTTGAAATTTCACGGTGTACTTTAAGCCCATCTACCTCTCCCTATTTCTTCTGAGGAATTGAAGATGAAAGGGGAAATGGCAGAAAATGGTAGAGAGGCCATACCATTTAAAACAAAAGGATTTGAAGGGACTGGGGAGCATGAGGTTGCTGATAACACTTCTAATTCCAATATTCTCTAGTTTATAAAGTATTTCTGTTTCACTGATGAAAGGAAGTGAAAAGTTCCAGAGCAGGAATTCTTACCCTGAGATCTAGAATTAATTCTCAGGGGGTTCTGCGGTTGCCCCAAATTATTGCAAAATGTGGAGTTTGGGGGCAGCCTTATGCCTTGCTTATGGATTGATCCATATTTTTCACCCAGTTTTCAAAGAGGCTACCCCTCCTAAGGCTTTCAGTCTTTGACTGTGACAGTAAAAGGCTTGTGTCTAGACAAAGAGACTGAACAATGAACTCCAGGGCCCTCTTGCAGTAAGCAGCACTACAGTAGGCTGAGGTCTCCTATGGTCACCCACGCCCATTCCTAGGAATGAGGCTTTCTGGCTCCATTTTTCCCTCCTGCTGCCTCCTGTTGTCTCTCCATGTGTGCGTGTGTATATGTGTGTGTGTGTAGCAAGAGAGAAAGAAGAAGGAAAAAGAAGAGGAGGAGGAGGAAGGGGCCACAAGGAAGATGTGCCCTTTCAGGGAATGTCCCCAGGGACCCCCCTCTTTCCTATCATGCCCCACCTGCCTACAGTTTTCACTCAGTTTGTCCATTGAAACTAAGATGAACTAATTGGGTTTCAGCTCTGACAATTCAATAATTTCACCTCTGAACACTCCTACATTAATACAGGAACTTTTGGGGGACTCCTTATATTCCAAACCATAAAAACAATATATTTTTATGTAAGCACGGAACATGCAAAGGTGTAGAGAAAACTGACAATTTGACATACCAGTGCAAGAAATCTAGTGATAGCAGTAGAGTATTGATACTCAAATGAATGGTGTTTAAAAATAAACTGCTATAGAAACATTCAGAAGAGTGAAGGAATACTAGACTAGAGATCCTGGGAAAGCTTATAGAAAGAGTTGGAATGGACTGGGGTCTTGGAGGCTGGCTAGAATTTGCATAGTGTATGTAGATGTGGGTTAGCACTCTATAGGGCAAAACTGAATCTTGCAAAGCACAGCGGACCCAGAGTTTAGGGGCTCTGGTTAGCAAAGTGTTTGGGGGTCAGCAGAAATGGCTCAGGATGGAGAACTGGTTACAGCAAGACTCTATTAAGCTCAAAACTTCTCCCCACTGCGCTTATGCTACTTGTGCCCCTGTCCACCAAGCAAAGAGCAGCCTCCAAAAGGCCCCCAAAGTTCCATGAGGAGCCTGCGTCTTTCTTTATAGAGTGTGGGCAGTCATAAAGCTTTTCTTAGCTAAGCAGTGACACGATCCAAGCTGTGATTTGAGAAGATTAGCTTTGTAACTCCACACTGATGGACTGAAGGGAAGAGAGAGCTGGAGATGGGAGAAACTGTTTGGAAACCAAAGTCATTGTTGGAAGATGTGTGAAGGTAAGGATCTGAAAGAGGATCATAGCTCCAGGAGTGAAAATAAGGGAAGAAATGAAAAACAAAAACAAAACTGTTATGGTTTGTATGGGAGGTGTCCCCACAAAAGCACACATGTGAGACAATACAAGAAGGTTCGGAGGAGAAATGATTGGGTTGTGAAAGTCTTAACCCAATCAGTGAATTAATCCCCTGATAGGGGTTAACTGAGTGGTAACTGAAGTGGTAGGGTATGGCTAGAGGAGGTGGAAATTGGGGACTTGACTTTGGGGTATATATTTGTATCTGGCAAGTGAAGACTTCTCTGCTTCCTGAAGATCATGTGACACACTCTGCCACACTTTTCCACCATGATGTTCTGCCTCATCTTGCCCCAAGGAATGCAACAGGCCTTCTACGGACTAAGACCTCTGAAATTGTGAACCCTCTAATAAACTTTTCCTCCACTACAATTGTTCTGGTTGGGTCTTTTTAGTCACAGCAGTGAAAAAAACTGACTAAAACAAAACCAAAACAAAACAAAATGGGAAATCACTGACAGAAGTTGGCAATTGTTATATCCAGAAGACTGAGGAGAAATTAAAGAGGGCTCCAAGGGTTGGGAGAAGAGTGATATCCTTAAGAACAATAAGTAGCCTTGAGAAGAGGAGGAAGCTTTGAGAAGAAGTTCATTCACATACATTTTGAGCCTACAGTGACATCTAAATGGTCAGTCTGTTAAGCAGGAGATTTGAGACTAAAGGTTTCGAAGGCAAATCAGAGCTGCTGATTTCGATTTGAATGTTACATGCTTTTGGAGATGGATGATTAAGAGAGAAAAGCTGCATCAAAGGCCTTCTCTTGGAGAATAAATAACAAGAAGGTACAAGGAATCAGGGAAAAGAAAAAGAGGTAGAATTGCATCAAGGGGGTTCTGCTGCCCAGTATAAGATGATAGTCAAGTTTCTATGGGCCTTTGGCAATTGCTTGCCCACCAAGCTAATGGACTCTAGGTTTCTCTCAGCTCTCAGCAATTGCCCCGGATCTGGAATCTTTGCCCATCTTTATTTTTCTCAGGAAACTGCCGTTTTGCCAGTTCTCTCATTTCTCATTTATCTTGAAATGACCCAAATAATTAAGTGTGTCATCTTTTGCAACCCATAGCACATTTCTTGACCCTCCATTGGTCATCAAATAATTCTGGAAAGGACATTCTGGAGTCACATGGCTAAGTTTCAATGTAGTCTCCACCAATTACTACCTGTGACTTTGAGGCAATTATTGAACCTACTATGTATAATTCAGTTTCTATGCCAGGGGCTTAGCACAATGACAAGTTGTTTATTGAGTTGAATGAGATTTTGCAACCCCCTTGACTCTACAGGTTACTTTTGTTTTGCCTCCAAATTTTCATTCTGTCTGCACCATGATGTTTTCAGCAGAAAAGCGTTTATATTGACCATGTGTTCAAGAAGTAAAGAACAATGAAGAACAGAAAGAAATGACATGGTAACTAGCAAAGGCAATGAAAGACTTTTCCAGGATAGTGAAGACCTATGTGGAGCTGAAAAATAAAGGAAAGAACTGATGTAGGTTCAAATGCTGGAAAGGAAAGGAACATTTTAGGGCTGATAGGAATTGAAAGGGGTGGGAAGGATTTAAAACATGAGTACCAAGGGAATGAGTTTTCCTTTCTTTTATTAAAATACATTATATATATATATATATGTGTGTGTGTGTGTGTGTGTGTGTGTGTGTGTGTGTATATATATATAAAACTTCTTTCAAAGCAATAAAATCTTGTTAAATAGCAATTAACAGTAATTAACTGAGAAAGCCATTATGCCAAACCTATCATTACTCAAACCGATCCTTCACTAAACCCTTGAAATTTTCATGCATGAACTGATAAAAGTATATGCATTGGTATTGTACACACATGCCTAAAAAAGGAATTAACAAATCTATTCAATTCAAAGTGAGTCAACCCAGTACTTGGACTCAAGAGAAAATTCTGAAAAGTTAAATGAGCTATTAAACTCACCTGGAATACAATTTTTTTTAATGAAAAAAAATTTTTTTTAACCAGGCATGGTGTTGCACACCTGTAATCCTAGCCATTGGGAAGCTGAGATAGGAAGATCATAAGTTCGAGACCAGCCTCAGCAACTTAACAAGACTCTGTCTCAAAATAAAAAAAATAAAAAAATAAATCACCCCTGGGTTAAACCCTTCATACCAAAAAAGTATTTTGAGCCAGGTATAGTGGCTCATGCCTATAATCCCAATGACTGGGGAGGCTGAGGAAGGAGGATTTCATGTTTGAGGCCTTGGCAACACAGAAAGACACTGCCTCAAAATAAAAGGGGGAGGGAGAGACTGGGACTGTAACTCAGTGGTAAAGTGCCCTGAGTTCAATCCTAGTACTGCAAAAAAAATTTTTTAAATAAATTTCAAAAGTATAGAAATGTTACATGAATATTGCAGTGAATTCTTGACTTCTTTTCCCCCAGGGTCCCCCATCATTAACATTGTCCCCTATGCATTTTATCTCTTTTATCAAATATTTTATATATATATAATATTTTATATATATATATATATATATATATATATATATATATGGGGCTGGGATTGTGGCTCAGTGGTAGAGTGCTTGCTTAGCATGTGTGAGGCACTGGGTTCAATTCTCAGCACCACATACAAATAAATAAATTAAATAAAGGTCCATGACAACTAAAAATAATTAAATAAATAAAAATTTTTAAAAAACTGGGTCCTCATTATTAAATTGGCATGAATTGGTATTGGGGACAAGGACCGAGCTTTCGGTTACAGAATGACTATGTAGAAATTAGGGCTCTTTGGGGCTGTGAGCAAGACCAGCCTCTGAGGCATGGCCACAGAGGAGGCTGAGGTATGTGCTTCTGTCTTAAGCTTAGCCCATCTGGACTCAGCCTTCCCTTCATTCTAACACTGACAGAGTCTCTGAACTGGCAGTGGGAATTTGACTTTGGACCCAGGTGCCTGCCCTTCTAGAGTTTCCTCTCCTTGGAACCCAGTGCCCAGAGGCTTGACTCTGGGGTCCTTCCCAGGCTTATTACCCTGTGGATTAGACTTGAGCTCCCTGGCAAATATTGCCTGTTTCAGGAAGTTTCTTTGCTGTCAAGGTATTACAAAGCAAGGTGACGAATTAATGCCCATAAAGGCATTAACGGTGGTAAAATGAGTTACCTCCAAGGAACATTTGTATTTTAAACAGGAATCCAAGGGGCTGGATTTTAGACTATTTTAGGGGGCATTCTTGATACAGAACACATGTAAATGCAATTTCTTCCTCTACTTCCAAAGAAAAGCTTTGTCTTCTTTTTCGCTATTTTGTTCACAAGCTTACATTATTTTTCCTCATTCAGAAGAATTCATTGGAGATAGAGATTTTAAATAGGTTGGGATCAAGCAGATCTGTGTTCCCTCACATCTGTTTCCCTGGTTTTCCTCCGAGCTGTGTGAAACCCTGCAGAGTTGTTTCTAGTTGTCCCACAGTGCCATCTGTTGGCTAAATGTAGCAGGCACCCACAAGCTATTTTACTGTGTATTTTACAAGAGCAGTTTTTTTCTTAAAGGGAACAAGACCGTTTATTGCCTTAGGTTAAGTCTAGTCAGGTTAAGTTAGCTTTGCTTTGCTTTGCTTTGTAACACTGAATAACTCTTCTGGTCCTATAAAACTGATAAATTTTCAAAAGCTTTAGGTCAGCTAAGAAGGTATTGTCCAGGGAATAGATTCTGTCTTAGGTCTGGGTCTGAGATTCTGCACTATTAGAAATATTGAGGTCCCACAAGAAATTAAACATGTACCTTATGTGGGTCGGCAAGGCAAACTTTACTTCTGCTGAAGGGCCTGCTACATAACTGGCTAGCAAGCACACTTTGGCGGGCAGTTTGCCTGCTTTTATCCCTAATGTAAAGCTGCCCCTTTTGCCTAATAGGAGGAGCTCAGGGTTACAGTCCCACAGCACTTCTAACAAAGTCTCAGGTCATGCCAGTACCGCTCATCTTTCAGTAGTGAGGGGATAGACCAGAGAAACACACACCTGAGCAGGAGACTTTTATAGCACAACTCTCCTAGGTGCTTTTTTTTTGGTGCTGGGGATTGAACCCAGGGCCTTGTGCTTGCAAGGCAAGCACTCTACTGCCTGAGCTATCTCCCCAGCCCTCCTAGGTGCCTTTTTAATGCTCTGAGGAGGTGATGAAGCAAGACGGTCATGATGCCGCCGTTTAACGGTGACGAGTTCTGCTCCTTCTAATGTTGAAGTTTGAACATTAGAGAAGCACGCCAAGGCAAGCATATTAAGCAGGTTTTATTTAAAGGTAATAATACAGACTTCTCCAAGCAGGAAGAAGGGGGCCATGGCTGATGTTCTGAAGTGAGCGCACCCTACATCTTTTATAGGTCAAAGTCTCTTTTGTTCTCCAGTTCTCTTCCCCACTTATCTCTCCTTCCTGCCTACGTGATTAGGCCTGGTTTTGCATTAAATGAGAAGCCATGGGCAGGGGGAGGGTCAAGGTGATTTAGGCAGGTAAGGGCCCAGGGGGCATCAATTAGCAACTCCATGCTTGCAGTCCTTGATAAAGGCAGGTAAATTTGGTAATCTATGGGCTCCAGAGATCCTTGACATTCCATTCTTCCAGGGGCAGTCTCCAACTTCCAGAGGCAGATGGCTTCATGGCTTCATTTCCTCTATTTGACCTGATCCCCTATTTCTACACTAACTACCTGTCCTTAATTCTGGCTTCAGTCATACGAAGCATCTCCATGGAATAAGGCTGAGGCGTATGTTCATGGTACTTGGATATGCTCCCCTCCACCCTTCCACTATGTGAGGCCTTTCAAACAATTAACACATGTAAAAACATTGTGTTTCTCTTACTCCATACAGTAGTTTTGTCTTAATCTTCTGACTTGGAAATGTGGATTTTAAACAGGTCTAGATCAAGCAGAAGATTGTCGTTTCCCTGTCTTACCTCCAAGCTGTTAAAAACAATCTTTCTAGTTGGTCCACAGTGCCATCTTATATCTGAAAACAGCAGGACCCGAAAGTAACTACCATGCATAGTATTTTGAAAACCATTCCTTCTCTTATAGGGAACAAAGGTCAATTTTGGGGTTATGTTTCATAATACTAATGAACTTATGAGAGTCTATATAACGAAAGCTTTTTTAAAGCTGAAAAGTTCTTTAGGAGAATTAAAATGATTTTTAAATTTCTTTGACCACTTGAACAACCTACAGTTGTTATTTATTTGTTTATTTATTTAGTACTGGAGATTGGACCCAGGGACACTTTACCACTGAACTACATCCCCAGTTTGAGACAGGGTCTTGCTAAGTTGCTGAGACTGGCCTCAAACTTGCAATTCTCCTGCCTCAGCCTCCCGAGTCACTGGGGTTACAGGTATACAGTTTTGACTTTTATTATGTCTTCATTTCATAGTATCAGAAAGTATGTTAGGCTTTTACTCCACTGACATTTTTGGAGTGTTTATTAGGGGCAAAGTTTTGTACTTGGACCTTTGCAAGGAAATGCTTCCCAGGAGTGAGACTGGAATATTACAAAATCCAGGTGAGGTACGAAGGAGTTCAGCAGTACTTCTTTGTGCCATATGTGTAAAGAAACCAAAGGGGAGGTGTCTCCCTCCCACCCAGGTCCACAAAGCAATCAGTTTTCTGGGGAATATTAAATGCTACACCCAGACACTTGAACACCTGGCCGTGGCAGGGCTAACAATCAGGCAGCCCCTTTCACCACAATCAGTTGTGACTTTCAGCTGGGCTTTGCAAGTCTGCAAAGACTGACTGTTTTGTGCATAAGCAGTGAAAGCACTTCTCAAAAGCAGTCCTGAATTTGTGCCCATGGTCACAGAGCACAAATTCAGCGTTACTTTTGCCCCAAACTCCTAGAATTTACAATGAAATAATTTTTCCATAAAAAAACAACAACAACAACAACAACAACAAAAAACTCCTCCTTTATCCACATGTTCCCTTCTGGGTTTACTCCTCACATGGTGAAGTTTCTGTCACTGTACTGACTTGGAGTCTCTGTTTCTGTAGGATGAGTTCATTCTTAGGAGGCTCAAGCCCCACAATGCAACAGTCAGTAACCTAGGTCAACTGGCTTAAGAAAAGAAGGAGGAGGAGGAGGAGGGGGAGGGGGGAAGAAGGGTAGGAGAAGGAGGAGAAGAAGGAAGAGGAGGAGGAGAAAAGAGAAAAGAAAAAGAAAGGCAATAAACTGCCTTGTGTTACTGAGGAATCCAGGGTTGAACTTCAGGTAGGCAGAAATCTAGGGACCCCAAAATGTCAGGACTTTATTTCCAACTCTTAACTCCTTTGTTTGGTCTCATTTTCTTTCAGTTTATAAGGGTTTTCTCCATGTGATGGGACTATGACCACTGAAACCTTCAGGCTTATAGCATATTTTGAGATCCAATGAAAATAAGAGTGGTTCTCATTACCAACACCCACAAACCACAAACATGATTCTCAGAATTACACTCTCTCCAGCCTTGCTCGAGTTCATATGCCCATCCCTTGAACAAATCAGGGGCCAAGGGGTGGGGTAGCAGAGGCAAGTGCTATGATCACTTGCCTTCAAGATAATCCCCAATGATCCTGCCTCTTGGTACTTATACACTTGTGTAACATCCTTCCAGATTATATTAGTCTGGTCTGTGTGACAAACAAAATAAACATAAGTGATGGTGTATGATTTCTAACACTAGGTCATAAAAGGCACTGTAAATTGGTCTTGGTCTTGGTCTTTCTCTTGGATTAATTCCTGTGGGGGAAGCCAAGCCATGTCCTAAGGAGAGACCCGCGTGGTAAGGAACTAAGGTTCTTTTAACAAATTTTGGAATGAGCCTGGTAGTAGATCCTCCAGCCCTAATTAAGCCTTCATCTGATTGCAGTCCTAGCAGACATCTGAACTGCCACCTCATAAGATACCCTGAGCCAGAACCATCCAGCTAATCCACTTCCCAATTCTTGATATTTAGAAATTGAGGTGTTTGCTATTGCAAGCCACTAAATTTTGAGATGCTGTAATCAATAACAGTGCATGTGTCAACCTTTGTGCTCAGGGAAACCAGGTGATACAATTGGATGCCCCACCAGAACCAGAACCAAATTGAATGGGATGGGACCAGTGGCAGTTTCCCAAAGGAAAGTTGGGGTATTAATACAGGAAAAATGCAGATCTTGCTTACCCTTTGAAAGGATGCTCAACAGTCCAAAATAACAGCTACCTAATGCCATCCCTCACAGAAGTAGAAGTTCCACCAACTGCCAGGCCTTCAAACTTGCCCACTGAAGGTCAGTGATAGACTGGGTCTGGGCTCTACTTACTATTACTACCACTACTACTAGAAGAGTAATTATTGAATGTATTGAGTTATCCCCAGTCCTAATTTTCTGTGTTACCAAGGGATTGGAGTTTGGGGCTAACTGCATGACCCTGGATATGCTACCTCTCTAAGACTCAGTTTCCTCTTCTGTAAAATGGAGTGACAGTTGTATGCACCTCTTGGGTGACAGTGAGGATTAAATGTAGAATAGAGCCTACCAGAACTTCCCACTTGATGAATCCCATTTAACTGTTGACTTTTAGATCATATATATTTGTATTAGGCTAAATAATGCCCTTCAAAAATGTCAGTTACAACTTCTGGGACTTGAGAATGCTACTTTATATGGTAAAGACTTTCAGATGTGATTAAACTAAGGAACCTGAGATGAGAAGATTATGATGGATTATCTGGATTCATCCTAAATGCAATCACAAGGGTCCTTGTAATTTAAGAGGGAGGCAGATGATTATGCCCACACAGAGGAGGAAAAAGCACTGTGACCACAGAGACAGAGGTTGGAGTAATGTTGCCACAAGCTCAGGAATGCCAATAGCCATTAGAAGCTGGAAAAGGAAAGGAACAGATGTTCCCCTAGGGCCTCCAGATGGAGGAACCTTGATCTCAGTCCAGTGAACTGATTTCAAACTTCTGCCTGTGGAACTATAAAAGAATAAATTTTTATTTTTAAGTCAAAATATTTGTAGTAGTTACAGTAGTCCTAAGAAACTAATATAGTATTTTTAAAAAGCCACCTGTAGTTGTCCAGTTCATGATACACAATATGAAAGAAGATGTAGAAATAGGGGTGATTTAGAAATTAGAGCTCTTCAGTGTTCCTGACCTTTCCTACCAAATATATAGAAAAATCCTACATTATAGAAATGCAGACATTCATTTTTTACTTTGTATGCTAGAAAGATAAGAGAACTTGTTAGAAACTTTATCTGAAAGTTCTAAAGAGGAACAAAGGGATGTTAAAAAAATTTAAGTGGTATTCATGCTTCCTTACTATCAATGACACAAACTTCCATGGCATCTCCTCTCGTAAAAGCACAACTTTAAATTGTATTAGCACTCTTATTTTGAATTTGTTTTCTGACAGCCCTCTTTAGAATGCTTCTTTACCAACTCATTGTTATCAATTTCAAATTTTGGTCGACTTAACATTATTACTAGTAAAATTTCTCAGAGGAGCAAAGATTCATCCAAGCCATCTATTTTTTTTCCGTATTTTTATTGGTGCATTATAGTTGTACATAATGGTGGAATTTGTTACATATTCGTACATGCACACAATACAAGAATACAATTGACTAATATCATTCCCTAGTATTCCTCATTTCCCTCCCCTCCTAAGCCAACTATTTAAAATCCCATTTGTAGGTTTCTATTTTAGAAATGTAATTAAAATCAACTACAGCAGCATGAATTCTCACTGGATATAATCTCTGTAGGCCAAGGGCTTTTGTGGATTCCATTTAAATTTTATATTAATTACAAGTTCCATCAAAGTATAATTCCTACTTTGAGGTCTTTCACCTACCCTCCATGCCTTGATATTCAAAGATGGACCTAACAGTGATTGTTGTGCATAACATAAGCACATTAATTGTGCTTATGTTTTTCTGAGTACTATCAGGCAGCATGGTGGTGCAGAAAATTAGAATTTATATCTTAAAATTCATCTTGTCTGGGGCACTCTTCCCCAGCAAATGTTATCCCCATTGATGAAGTGTTCAGCTCCCATGTCTTAGTTCTCACCAGGCCAACCTATTCAGGTGTTATGATTTAGATATAAGGTATTCCCCCAAACTCATGTGTAAGACAATGTGAGAAAGTTTAGAGTTGAAACGATTGGGTTACAAGAGCTTTAACTTAATCAGTGGATTAATGCCCTGATATGGATTAACTGGGTGGTAACTGTAGGCAGGTGAAGAGTGGCTGGAGGAAGTAGTTACTGGGGGTGTGTCTTAAGGGTTTATATTTTGGCCCTGGTTAGTGGAGCTCTCTTTGCTTCCTGGTACCATGTCCTGAGTTTTCCTCCTCTATACCCTTCCCCCATGGTATGCTGCCTCACCTCTGGACCAGAGCAATGAAGTTGGCCATCTATGAACTGAGACCTCTGAAACTGTGAGCACCAAATAAACTTTTCTTCCTGTTATGGTTTGGATGTGCGGTGTCTCCCAAGAGATCACGTGTGAGACAATGCAATTAGGTTCAGAGTAGAAACGATTGGGTTGTGAGAGCCTTAACCCAATCAGTGAATTAATCCCCTGATAGGGATGAACTGAGTGGTAACTAAAGTGGTAGGGTGTGACTGGAGGAGGTGGGAATTGGGGTGTGGCTATGGGGTATCTATTTTGTATCTTGATAGTGGAGACTCTCTCTGCTCTCTGATCATGACGTGAACCACTTCCCTCTGCCTCACTCTTCCACCATGATGTTCAGCCTTACCTCAAGCCCCGGGGAATGGAGCCAGCCTTCTGTGGACTAAGACCTCTGAAACCATGAGCCCTCAAATAAACCTTTTCCTCCTAAAATTGTCTGGTCAGATCTTTTAATCACAGTAGTGAAAAAACTGACTAAAACATCCTCTAAAATTGTTCTTTTCAAATCTTCTGATCACAGCAGTGAAAAAGTTGACTAAAACACCTGGGTGCCAGAGCAAAGTCTGTTGGAAGTGCAGGCACAGTTGCCTGGGTGTTGCACAGACAATAGCCCAGATGGTACAGCCACAAGGACAGCAACTCCTGCTCCTCATTGAGATCTAATTGTTGTGTTTGGATACCAAAAATGGAAGCAGATTCCACCTTTCCTATTATGGCTTCCCACTAATGACATAATGATGGAGTGAATGTCAAAACTTCTGGAACTTAAAAATCCTGATTTCACAGTAATTAAGCTCCTTTAAAATCATCAGGACCATGTGATGCAATGAAAAGGATGTGGGTGCAAGAGGTACAAGTCTAGCAGAAACTGCATCAGACAAAAGAGAAAGACAGTTATAAATCCAATATATAGACACCATATGTGGTAGATGGGTAGGCCAAGTTCTGCATGTGTTCAAGAGATTGGAATGTGAGATCTTTTTAAATATCAAATTATTATTTTCAGGGTTAGAAGCTGCTGGGTCTTAACACCTTCATCTTATGGATGCTGAAGCTTTAGCATGACTTTTAATCTGCGGCTGAATGCATATGAGGCAGAATGCTATTTATCTTCCATGGCTATCTCTGCTTTTTGGTTTGTGTTCAGTTTGTTCTAAACTGGAAATAAAATTATATTTAAAGATAACCATTCAAGGTCAGAGGGTTGGTAGATAGTAGGGGAAGGGGAAGTCCTTGAAGTCAAATAGATCCTTCCACTATGCCACACTAATTGCCCTAGAAGTGAGACATAGATTCATCATGTAACTCATTACTCAATAGAGAACTCAAGGCAATACAAGGAGGCAAGTTGTTACTTAAAATGATCTAAAGTATTTTCTCCAATGATCACTGAAGTAATCACCACATCTAATAATTACAATTAACTTCATTAATGACTATACCAGTAACTTTGTGGTTGACCTCCGTATTCTCTATAATGAAAAGGTCTGTTAAACTAATTAATAGTGCAAACAAGATTATTGAGTGGAGAGACAGTTTTCAATCCCTTTAGAGGCAACCATTTACATATCATGTGTAAACACTTGATACAATAAATATAAGCACTCAGTATGCTGATGGCAAAAATTTTTGTTTGCTAAAATTGATTATCAGCCTAATTACATATGCTATTTATTCTTGCAAGCTTGAAAACTTTGCTTTAGATCAAAATATTCCTATTCTTCTATAAAGCAATTATGCTATTATTACCTCAATGTAGTTATTTATGGGCTATTCCTAGAGTAATACAAGTCTATCCTAACCATCTCATTTTATGAATGAGTAAACTCTGGCTTAAAAGCTTAAGCGAGCCGGGCATGATATTGCACACCTATATTCCTAGTTATTCAGTAGGCTAAGGAATGGGAATCACAAATGCAAAATAAAATTTAGAAAAAGGACTGGCAAAAATTTAGAAATGTACCTCTACAGCACTTATGTGTTCATTTCCCCGATAACTAACACGGGTGCACGCGCGTGCGCGCACACACACACACACACACACACTTAATGTAGAATACACATCATTCTGTGAAAATTGGGTTATTGTCATAGATTTGGACGGCTCTTTCATGAGTACAAAGAAGATTCAAAGTCATTGGCACTTCCCTGCTACTGCTGCCCTTTTACATTATTTCTAACATCTATTCTACCGACACAAGTTTGGGTGGGGTCATTTGGTACTTGGTATGCATTTCAACCTCCTTCTCATGGCTATGCCATACCATAGGATTTTGAAAGCTAAAAATTACATTCCCCATCATCCTCTCTGATTATAGGGGTTGTGCCACTTAGAGGTGAGGTGGTAGCTATCTTCCTGTTGCTTCTGTGTTACTGCTGGCAAGCACAATCCTGGAGACATGGAATTTTTATGCATTTAAGATCTGAGGTCCAATTAGCTTCATGAATGTCAAGAGGTTGTTGTAGTCATGAAAAATAGATTTTAGATGTGTATTCAATCATTAACAATAGCAATCCCCTGCTCTTCATTTTCTCCTTCACAGCACTATGCTATCTGGCCTTTCAGGCAAAGATGGTCTCTAGTACATCTTTCTATTGCTTTTAGCTATTCTGGGCTGCTCTAGGACAGCTGGAGGACTCAGGGTTCCATTCCTACCTCAACCCACTCCCCATACTCCCAGCAAATGAAAGCTGGTGAGGGTCCTTGGGAGATTTAGTTGCAAAAAAAAAAAAAAAAAAAAAACTATATATCACTTCAGGAGAGAAAACAATTTTCTCCATAATACAAAATTGGATAGACAGCACAGGAAAAAATTATGGTATCCCTTGAAAACTTCTGCACTTGATCTGGTAAGAAAAGGGGCACAATTAAGTGTTTTTAGCATCAAGATGGTAGTGTTTTAGAAAGATAAATCTAGCAAAAAATAGAAGAGAATAAGGTAGAATCAGATAAATCATCTAGGAGAATATTTTGATAGAGCAGTCATTCATTTATTCATTTGACAAATACTTATTAAGTTGTTATGGCTCCCTAGACATTGCACCAGATGCTGAGAATACAAAGGAAGATAGTCCCTGCCTGGGAAAAGCTTATAGTAATTAAGTGAGAAATGACACTCTAGTATAGTAAATGCTAAATAGAGGATACTATGAAAAGACAACTAGAGAGGGCAACACAGAAGCTCACAATTGAAAGATAAGTCTTTCCAGTACAGGGAAGAGCATATTCAAAGACTTGAAGATGAGAGATGGGACTACTTGGAGGAACAGAAAGAAGTTCAGTTATGTCTAAACCCTCTGAGGTGTAGGGTGGGGAAGAGGAGATGAAAATGAGGAGAGATGAGGTTGGACAGAAAGAAGCCTTGAAGGGCCTTCCAAACCTATTAGGAGTCAGAATTTCTCTTATGAGCAACAGGAAAGCACTTAAGCAGAGAAGCAACATGATTACATTACATTGTGGAAGATCCTCCTGCCTGCCATATGGAAATTGGATTGGAGGTGAGGAAACTCCTCTCTGAGGTCCAGAGAGCAACTGGGAGGGAGGCTGCTACCAGAGGCCAGGGAATCTTGTCCCTATGTATCGCGCTCCCTCTGCCCGCAGAGAGAGACACAACAAATGTCTGAAGCTTTGGAAGTTTATTATGTACAGTCCCTCTCCTACACTTCCCTTACTCCTAGCTTCCGCGCACTCCCAGCTTCTCTTCTCTCAGCTTCTCCCAGCTTCCGCGCACTCTCAACTTCCAGCTCAGCTTCAGCCTCCGCCTCCGCCGCTTCTTCCGCTTCTGCCTCCCCACTCTCCCACCCACCAGGCTTATATACACTTCAACCAATCAGGGGAGAGTACACGAGGTAAACGCGGACAGCTGCAAGCATAGGATAGGTACACGAGGGGGGCATGCTCTAGTCACATCGTTAACTAGCCAATCATTGGAATTCGCTGGTTGTTTACTGTATAGCTGGCCGCTTTTGGCTCAGCGTCAGGCGCCATCTTGACCATGCCCAAGGCTGGGGGTCCTGGAAACCCCAATACCTATGGCCTAGATTAGGGCAATGGAAGGGACCCAAAGCACATTTCATTTCAAAGAGGGGCCTTCAAGATATTCCTTTGTACTTTTCTTCTAAAGAATAACTTTTTCAAATTGAGTAAGTGAAATGTGGGTTGGATACACCTCTCTCATTTGTCCACATTGAAGTGGCCTAACCACTGGGTACCTATTAATAGACACTACCACACTGTCCGTGACAACTGCTGTAACAAATGACTTAGGGCTTAGAGAATATAATTAATTCCTATAGGAAAGTCTTAGAAAATCAAATCCATTATGCAATGCCAAAAGTCTACCTCATTTCTCCAACTGAAATCTTAATTTCTAAAAGACAGGGATTGTGGTTTGAGATGATCCTGAAGAGGAAAGAAGTCAGATCATAGAAGTCACTCTATTAAGAACTTTTTTCCTTATCTGAAGAACAATGGGAAGTCATGGAAGGATACTAAGTAGGGAACTGACACAATCAGACATGCATTTTTCATATTAAAAAAGCTTTTAAAAAACTTTTTGGGGGTGCTAGGGATTAAATCCAGGGCCTCACAATGCTAATCACATGCTCTACCTCTGATATCTATCCCCAGCCTCTAAAACCTTTTTAATAAAAAATTGCAACATACTCAAAAGCGTAGATAACAAGTGTAACAAACCATAATATACATATGACTCTAATTAACAGCTATTAATATTTAGCACACTTCATTATCACTTTTTCTTCTCTTTCTCCTTTTTAAACTGAAATATTTAAAAGTAAATAGACCTTGTAGTATTCAACCTGTAAAACCTTCAGTGCACCTAACAAATAAGAATGATTTCTCACTTAACAATATCATTATCACATCTAATAAAATTAACAATAATTCCTTAACATCAGTGTGTTAACTGTGCATCACTGTTACCAAAATACCTGACAATAACAATTTAGAGGAGGGAAAGTTTCTTTTGGGCTCATTGTTTCAGAGGTTCAGTCCATGGTCAGCAGACTTCAAGGCAGAAGCATCATGGTGGAAGAAGTGGCAGAGGAAAGCTTCTCAGCTCATGGCAGCTGGGAAACAGACAAGATCCAATCCAAGGGCACACTCCCTTAACCTGCTTCCTCCAGCTACACCTCACCTGCCTACAATTACCACCCAGTAGATCATTCAAGTCCACTGATGAGGTTATAGCTCTCAAAATCTAATAATTTCACCTCTGAACATTACTGCATTACCTAACGCATGAGATTTTGGGGTGGGATTAAAGATCCAAACTATAACAATCATCTAATACAGAGGCCATAATCAAATTCCCAAGGGTCTCAAAAATGCCTTAAAAAGAAAACAATTGATTTATTTGAGTCAGGACCTAGACAAGGTCTACGCATTGTGTTCTCTTAAACCTCTTTTACTTTGCAACAGTCTTCCCTCCTTTTTGTTTTATGCCATTGACTTGTGGAAGAAACCAAGTTCATTGTCTTGTGAAATATTCCTTCCTTTGAATTGGTCTGGATGCTTCCTCATGATTGTGTTTAACTTGTTATTCTATCCCCTGTATTTATTCTAAACAACAAGTTAGATTTTGCCTTGAATGGTTTGATGCTTTAGAGAATTTTGTATTTCACAGGCAACCCTGTGTACTTTCTTTTTAAAAAAAATTTTTAGATGTTGATGGACCTTTATTTTATTATTTATATGTGGTGCTGAGAATCGAACTCAGTGCTTCACACATACTAGGCAAGTGCTGTACTATGACTTCAGTTCCATGTGCACTTCCTTTTGATTCACATCAATAGGCATATAATGTCTGCTATCCCCTTTAATATTGACTAGGGGGTTCAGGTAATGATTCATTCATTGTAAAGATGTTTGTCCTTTTTAAACAGTGAATAATCAGTGGGGTGATACTTTGGCATCCTGATAATGTCTAGTTCCAGGTGATCTTTCTTATAATGGTTTTATTGTCCCTTGATGATTATTAACTGCATCAGTTATTTCATTAGGAGTGTCAAATGGTGATTTTATAGTTCTATCATTCCTGTGTGTGTATTAGTTGGAATTCTGTAAAGAACTTCATTCCAGGGCTGGGGTTATGGCTCAGCGATAGAGCACTTGCCTAACATGTGTGAGGTACTGGGTTTGATTCTCAGCACCACATATAAATGAATAAAAATAAAGGTCCATCAACAACTAAAAAAATTTTTTTAAAAAAGAACTTCATTCCATCAACTAGAACTACTTGACAATCTAAAACAGAATTAGAAACCCCCCAGACTGGGAAAACCGGGAAGTCCCCACAGGGACCACTATCATGGCTGTGCAGTTTGACGGAGGTGTGGTTTGGGGGGTGGACTCCAGAACAACCACCTATTCATGACCATATTTTCTGCTGCCATTCAGGCTCTACACCCAGGCTGTAGCAGATGCTGTCACTTATCAGCTTGGTTTCCACAACATTGAACTGAATGAGCCTCCACTGGTGCACACAGCAGCCAGCCTCTTTATAGAAATGTGTTACCGATACCGGGAAGATCTGATGGTGGGAATCCTTATTGCTGGTTGTGATCCTCAAGAAGGAGGACAGGTGTACTCAGTTCCCATGGGAGGTATGATGGTAAGGCAGTCCTTTGCCACTGGAGGCTCTGAGAGTTCATATATCTATGGTTATGTTGATTCTACCTACTGTGAAGGCATGACCAAAGAAGAATGTCTGCAGTTCACTGCCAATGCTCTTGCTTTGGCTATGGAACTGGATGGCCGGTGGAGAGGTGATCTGCCTGGCAGCCATTGAAGAATCAGGGGTAGAGCGGCAGGTACTTTTGGGAGACCAGATACCCAAATTCACCATTGCCACTTTACCACCTCCCTGAATCTGGGTAATAAGATTCACCCCATACTGATACAAAATTTAATAAAGTTTGTCAAAGAGAGAAAAAAAACAGCATTAGACTATGGTTCTTTTACAAAAGAAGTGAGCTTTTCTCCCTAAAAAGTACTCATTTACATACTAAGAAGATACTCACTTGCATATTCATTAGCTGTCTCACCAATTCCCAAAATCCTTTTGTTCTTATAAACTCCTTAATACTTTTGTGTATTTTTCCTTAGCCCTTTATACAGTGGCCTCTATCATCTCTCAATATTCTCTCCTGCAAACTCCAGTTTCTCTATCAAGATCCAGTTGAAATGTTCCCTTCTCTGAGAACCTGTCCTTTATCTTCCCAGGCATAATTTACTACTGTTTTCATAGTAGACTGTCCTTACCTCTGTATATATTAGTTTAATTGCTTAATTTCCTTTTAAAACTCTGAACTCCTCAGCACTGAACAATATTCCATGATAGTTATACTCAATACATTAAATTGAATGAAACAATGTTAAAAGTTGAGATTTTCTTATCATTCTTCTCTTGGTATTCCAGTCCTTTCCAATTTTCAATAATATTTTGTATTTCATAGTGTTTTGAATTTTCATAAGTAGACCAAGAAATGCTGACTAATAAGACTGCCCAATTAGTAAGAGAATCAGAAAAGGATGCAGGATTTTCTGACAACTACTGTATTTTTTCCCCATGATACAACTTTTTTCTGTAATAGCTTCTACTTTTCAGTAGATTAGTTGGGTTAAACAAAAAAATTTGATTTAAAGCAAATAACACCTTAATGTAAAACTCTGAAAGCTTTCCTTCAAATAGGGGAAAAAGACAAAAATAACTTTCCTTACCACTGCTAATTCAACATTCCTGAATGTATTAAATATTGTATAATTAAAAGTTTATTTAAAACATTTTAAAAAGAAAATCCTCCATGTAAACCTCCAGCTTGGTATTTTTTAAATGTCTGCCCTAAATAATTGTATTTGTTTAATCTGAAAAAAAATCTTGATTTTTTTTTTTTTTTACTGGTATTCTACAATACATACAAAATAACACTGGCATGCTTCATGTATTTTTAAGTGAACTATGTCTTTTTGTAATATTCACATAAAAAGTTTTCTAAATTATGTAAAAAGAAAGTATACCAAAGTATGTTCTTGATAGCTAATTCTTAAACTGGTACAGGCAAATAATGAATGTTCCAAAATTACTTATCTATTGATATGAAACTTGGCATATATTGTTCTATATAATTGGTATTCCCAGAGTTTTTTCCTTGTTCCTCTTCTTCAACTACATGTTCTCCTTGGATGATCCCAGCCTCTCCTATGGCTTTACCTGCTAGGCACCAGCTTATGACCGATGACATTTTAACTCTAACTGTGATCAAAACTCTTCACTAAATATTCTCTGAGTCTACTTGGTACCTTTGCTTAAAGTCTCAGTCAAACTGAATAGGGACCTGTTTCTTCCACTATTGGCATCCTGAATTTTCCCTTTCACACCCTCCCCAAATTGTGTGGAACCTTCTCTATTTCCAAGGCCACCATATTGTCCAGGTCTTTATCTCTGGCCTGTTTTGTTCCAAGAGCATTATATATGATATATTGGTCACCTGACACTTGCCTCTACCCCACCATTCACATTGGTTTCACAGATTCCCTCATAAAATCAAAGTTGTTCATCTAATTTCCTTAAATTTTTAATTTGCTTAAAAATCTCTACTTGGAGGTTGCATCCCATATGTAAGGAACTTGGAAGTTGTCACTCTGTCCTAACAAGTGAAAAGTTGAATAAACTGAAAAATCAACAACTCTTCTTATATCCATCAGAGAAGTGAGATTACTGGGCAAACTACCACCCTGCAATTAAAGAGACAGACAGGTAGATACGGAAATCTCCAGTGGTGGGGTAGGAACACTTGAACTGTAACTGAAAAATTGGTAAAGGTTGTGTAGACAAGTCCAAGAAATAAAAACCGTGGGAGGACCAAGTCAGAGAGAGTCTCCACACTTTTGGGAGTTTTACCTCTAGGAGGTTGACCATGTTCTCATAGTAAATATCCAAGAAAAATTTTCTCATGCTTCCAGTGAGAGGAGGTAAAAAGGAAACATTTTGAAATATGTTAGAGCATTCAGTTCTTCCTAACATAATTTGCCCTCAGGAGAAATTATTTTTACCAAAGCCTAACCTACTGTTTTTGTTTTGTTTTGGTATTGGACATTGAACCCAGGGGTGCTCTACCACTGAAATATATCCACAGTCCTTTTCATTTTTTATTTTGAGACAGGATCTTGTTAAGCTGCCCAGGTTGGCCTCCAACTTGTGACCCTCCTGCCCCAGTCTCCGGAGTAGGTGGAACTA
The DNA here is from genome assembly GCF_902686445.1 of Sciurus carolinensis. NCBI lineage: Eukaryota > Metazoa > Chordata > Mammalia > Rodentia > Sciuridae > Sciurus > Sciurus carolinensis. The sequence goes on along the minus strand of NC_062232.1, from coordinate 13,750,794 downwards.
TAGGCATGTGCCACTGAAACTGACACTATTTGGGTTGTGTTAGAGCCTAACTGACCTAGGAAAAGAGAAATATTCAACTACAGGCCACTTTAGCTGGAGAAAACTAGGAAAAGATGGAAACTTCCTCAACTTAATAAGGAGCATCTACAAAAATTCTATAGCCAACATGACACTTAATGGTAAGAAACTTGAAGCTTTGGCATTAAGATTGAAAAACAAGGCAACAATGTCCCCTTCATACTGGAAATCAAAGCTGATGCAATAAGAAAAGCAAATAGAAATGCACAGATTGTGAAGGTAAAAACAAAACCCTCTGTTTGCATATGACATAATTGTCTAAGTAGAAAATCCAAAATAACTGACAAAATCTCCTGTAACTAATAATTGACTATAAAAAGGTCATAGGTGCAAGTTAATATACAAAAGTCAATTGTTTTCCTATATGTCATCAATGAACGAGTGGAAATTGAAATTAAAAACACGATACTAGCATCTCAAGAAAGGAAATTCTTAGGTATAAATCTAACAAAATATACATAATATCTATATAATGAAAACTATAAAACTCTGATAAATCTTTTAAAAACTAGATAAATGCAAAGATATTCCATGTGCATAGATAGAAAGACTCAATATTATCATGATGTCAATTCTTCCCAACTTGATCTATAGACTTAATACAATCCAAATCAAAATTCCAGAAAGTTATTTTATGGATATTGATTCTAAAATTTATATGGAGAAGCAAAAGACCCATGTTATGGTTTAGATATTAGGTATCCCCCTAAAAGCTCATGTGTTAATGCAGGAATGTTCAGAGGTGAAATGATTAGATAAACAGTTACAACCTCATTGGTGGATTAATATATTTGATGGATTAACAATTTAACTGGGGCTGGGGATATAACTCAGTGGGTAGAGTGCTTGCCTTGCAAGCATAAGGCCCTGGGTTCAATCCCCAGCACCACGCCAAAAAAAAAAAAAAAAAAAAAAAAAAACCAATTTAACTGGATTAACTTGGTGGTAACTGTAAGCAGGTAGAGTGTGGCTGGAGGAAATAGGTCACTGGGGGCATGTTTTGGGAATTATATTTTGTCTCTGGCTGTTGCTGCTGTTGCTCCTCCTCCCTCTTTTATTCTTGGCAGCCTTCTTCCACCATGACCTTCCACCATGATGTTCTGCCTCATCTCAGGCTCAGAGCAATGGAGTCGGCTGATCATGGACTGAACTTCTGAAACCATGAGTCCAAAATAAACTATTCCTCCTCTAAGTTGTATTTGTCAGGTATTTTTGTCACAGCAAGGAAAAGCTGGTAAACACAACTTAGAGTAGGCAATGGAATACTGAAGTAGAGAAACAAGGTCATAAGACTGATACTACCTGACTTCAAAACTTACTGTAAAGATATAGTAATCAAGACAGAATGGTACTGGTGAAAGAATAGACAATTAGATCAATGGAACAGAATAGAAAGCTCAGAAATAAACCCACATAAATATAATAAACTTATCTTTGATGAAGAGGTAAAAGTTGTATAGTAGAACAAAGACAGTCTTCAAATGGTGCTGAAACAACTGTATAATATATATAATCTAGATAGAAACCTTACACCTTTCATAAAAATAATTTAAAGTGGATCATAGACCTAAATATAAAGTGCAAAATTATAAATTTTCTAGAACATAATGTAAGAGAAAATATAGATGACCTTGGGTATAGCAATTACCACCATCAAAGTTCCTATTGCTCTACATCCTCACCAGCATTTGGCATTGTTCAAATGCAATGCCAAAGCAATGATTTTTTGGAAACAATACCAAATGCATGATCCATGAAAGAAATAATTAATAAGATGAACTTAATTAAAATTAAAAACTTATGCTCTGCAAAAGACAATGTCAAGAGAATGAGAAGACAAGTCACAGGTGGAAAATATTTGCAAAATATATATATACGATAAAGTACTGTTATCCTAAATACACCAATAATTCTTTTTAAAAATATTTTTTAGTTATAGATAGACACAATACCCTTATTTTATTTATTTATTTTTATGTGGTGTGAGGATCAAACCCAGAGCTTCACACGTGCCAGGCAAGCGCTCTATCACTGAGCCACAACCACAGCTCCACCAAGAATTCTTAAAACTCAACAATAGGAAAGTGACATCCAAATAAAAAATGGACAGAAGTTCTGAACGGATAAGTTACTAAATAATATATACATATTGTAAATAAGCACACTAAAAGATGCTTGCTCTTATATATATCATTAAAGATTTGCAAATTAAAATAATAATGAGATACTACTGCATATCAATTAGGGTGGCCAAAATTCAAAAACTAACAATGCCAAATGCTGGTGAGGATGTGGAGCAATAGGAACTTTCACTCATTGATGGTGGTAATGCAAAATGGTAGAGCCGCTTTGCAAGGTGGCTTGGCAAATTCTTACAAAACTAAAACTTCTCTTTCCATATAATCCAACAATAACCCTCCTTGGTATTTACCCAAATGAATTAAAGACTTATAGCCGGGCATGGTGGCACATGCCTGTAATCGCAGCAGCTCAGGCGGCTGAGGCAGGAGGATTGGGAATTCAAAGCCAGACTCAGCAACTTAGCAAGGCCCCAAGCAATGAGTGAGACCCTGTCTCTAAATAAAATATAAAAAACGGTTGGGGATGTGACTCAGTGGTTGAGCGCCCCTGAGTTCAATCCCTGGTGCCAAAAAAAACCCCCAAAATAACAACCAAAAAAACCCCCAAAAAAGTATGTCTCAACAAAACATGCACACTGGCATTTATCTCAGTAATATATATATTATATATGTATAATATATATTATCTCAGTAATATATATAATATATTATCTCAGTAATATATTATATATATATATATATATATATATATATTTTTTTTTTTTTTTTTTTGCCGTACTGGGGATTGAACCCAGGGTCTTGTGCTTGCAAGGCAAGCACTCTATCAACTGAGCTATATCCCCAGCCCTCAGTAATATTTTTAATTGCCAAAACTGGAAGCAACCAAGATGCCTTTCAGTAGGTGAGTGGATAAATAAACTGTATTACATCCTAAAAAAAGGTAAAAACTAACAAACTTTCTAAAGAGAATTGATATGGTTCAGTGATAGCAAGCAATGTCAACAGCATTAATGCATGCATGCCAGGAAGGTACAGTGGCATGAATTGGGAATAGTATCAAAAGAAAGGCTAGTTAGGGTGCCATGGCACCAAAGTGAGTGCAGGAAATCTTAAGACATGGCACTAAATATCATTGGTTTACTCACTGAGTTACTCATTTTCAGTACTTTCAGTTTCTGATTAATTCAAGGAGCAAGTATCTGTGGTGCTAACCCCTCTGCCATTTTAACAGCTCTCTAACGTTAATCTATCTTTTAAAAAATACCATTTATTTATATATTATTTATTTTTATGTGGTGCTGAGGATTCAACCCAGTGCCTCACATGTGCAAGGCAAGCACTTTACCACTGAGTTACAACCATAGACCCACTAATCTACCTTTTAACAAAGAGAAAGCAGATCTCAGGTTGAGACTCTTACAGGTAATCTCTACTTGAAATTTAATAACATGGTTTGTTTTTATGGCTGCCTTTTTTATATAACAACATATTGCTTTTCCAATTAATTAAATGGATTTGAAAGCACATATAAGTACACAAAAATGTGAGCACGGGGCTGGGGATATAGCTCAGTTGGCAGAGTGCTTGCTTCTCAAGCACAAGGGCCTGGGTTCAATCTCCAGCACCACAAAAAAAAAAAAAAAAAGTGAGCATATGTGAAGAAGAATATTAAGTAAATCATTGCCCAGTCTATCATTAGTTGTATGTTCTTGGTTAAGTTGGCTAAACTTTCTATGTTCCACTTTCTTATTTATAATATGGGGTAACATTGTGGTTACTTCATAGGGCTTTAAAATAATTAATCAAATTATGTATGTTGTCGGGGTTTCCAGGACCCCCAGCCTTGGGCATGGTCAAGATGGCGCCTGACGCTGAGCCAAAAGCGGCCAGCTATACAGTAAACAACCAGCGAATTCCAATGATTGGCTAGTTAACGATGTGACTAGAGCATGCCCCCCTCGTGTACCTATCCTATGCTTGCAGCTGTCCGCGTTTACCTCGTGTACTCTCCCCTGATTGGTTGAAGTGTATATAAGCCTGGTGGGTGGGAGAGTGGGGAGGCAGAAGCGGAAGAAGCGGCGGAGGCGGAGGCTGAAGCTGAGCTGGAAGCTGAGAGTGCGCGGAAGCTGGGAGAAGCTGAGAGAAGAGAAGCTGGGAGTGCGCGGAAGCTAGGAGTAAGGGAAGTGTAGGAGAGGGACTGTACATAATAAACTTCCAAAGCTTCAGACGTTTGTCGTGTCTCTCTCTGCGGGCAGAGGGAGCGCGATAACTGGTGCCGAAACCCGGGACATGAAGGGAAGATGAAGGCCTTATAAAAGAAAACAAGGTAAGATATTTGAAAATTTTTTTTTTGTATACAAGTTAAACCGGTTATAAAAAAGTTAAAGGGTATCAGGATACGCTATCGGCGGTCCTGGGGACACGCGGAGTGCGGTCCGGTTGAAAGGTATCGGGATGAGCCATCAGCGGTCCTGACGTGTAGAACGCGGGTTAAAAGGTATCGGGATCCTGATGCGTAGAACGCGGGTCAAAAGGTATCGGGATACACCATCAGCGGTCCTGACGCGTGGAACGCGGGTTAAAAGGTATCGGGATGCGCCGTCGGCGGTCCTGACGCGTGGAACGCGGTCTAATTAAAGTGAAAGTAGAAACACGTTTGAAGCGGTCCAATTAGGGTGTAGGTAGTACGTGAAAAGCCGCTATAAAAATTCTAATGCACACTTGATAGTTTTCCTTTCAGTAATCTCGTTGCTCCTGGCAGCTAGGCCACTGTTTGTTATTGTAACTGCCATAACTAAAGCTATTCAAATTAGTAACAATGGGGTCTGAAACGTCTAAATTCAGAATGCAGCAACCCCTCAGGGAGTTATTAAAAAACCATGGGACGCCATTAAAGGAAAAAACAGCTAAAGTATTTCTTGATACTGTGGAAAGGATTTCCCCTTGGTTTTTGGATGAGGGCCTTTTGAATACCCTACAGTGGGAACAGCTGGGGAAAGACCTTCATATAGCGGATAGGCAAAATCCTTTGCCAGTAGGCACTATGGCTATTTGGTCTCTTATTAAATCCTGTCTGCAAGATAAAACAAAAAACCTTCACTCACCGAGCCTTTAGCTGAGGGAAGACAGGTTTTGGAAGAAATAAAAGAGGAACGCTCATATCTTTCTCAAAATTCAGAAAAAGGAACTAACTCAGATGAGGAACTATCGGAAGGGGAATTATCAGGGGAGGAACTGGAAAAACGAGTACAAAGATTAAGACTAGATAAAAAGCCCCCTCTAGTGCCCGTGTTGCCTAGTGCACCTCCCATAAATAGGGAACCCCCTCATGAAGCATCCGGTTTCGGGTTACGCTCAGAATGGAGTCATCTTGGATCTGTAGCGTATCCTGTTTTTGAGGATGCTCAAAATCAAAGATGCCACCAACCCTTAGAATTTAAAATAGTGAAACAGTTAAAAGAAGCAGTTAGCACATATGGTCCTCAGTCAGCTTTTACTATAGCCTTAGTAGATACCTTGACATCATTAAACTTAGTGCCCCAGGACTGGACTAATCTTGCTAGGGCCGCTCTGTCTGGGGGACAGTACCTTATGTGGAAAACATCATGGCAAGAAATATCTACGGATACCGCCTGCCGAAATGCAGCAGCGGGGAATCCCCAAGTCGATAGGGACATGCTTATGGGCGCAGGACCTTATGAAACCCTTCAGGCACAGCTTAATTATCATCCAGCAGTCTATGCGCAAATTGCCGTGGCTGCAACCAAGGCCTGGAAAACATTACAAGGAGCAGGAGATTTGCAGGGCCAGTTGTCAAAGGTAACTCAAGGGAATAGTGAGCCCTATGCGGATTTTGTCGATAGGCTAATTCAAACAGCATCACGCATCTTCGGAGATGCAGAGCAAGCCATGCCTCTAGTAAAACAGTTGGCTTACGAACAAGCTAACAGGTGGTGTAGGGAGGCCATAAGACCATGGAGAAACAAAGACTTGTCCGCCTACTTAAAAGTGTGTAGAGATGTAAATGATACTTCGGCGCAGAGCAGTGCCTTTGTAGCAGCCAAACCACCTTGTTGTCTGCTGCACTTGCACAAGCCCAGGGGAGGTTCCCTTCAAGAACTAATAAAGAGCCTTTAGGATCATGTTTTGTGTGCGGACAGAAGGGACATCTAAAAGCCACTTGTCCAAACAAAAGGCCACCCTTTGCCCGGGGTGGGAACATCTATACAAAGAATAACCTGGGAACCGGACCTGGGCTATGTCCAAGATGCAGAAGAGGAAGTCATTGGAATAGTGCCTGTCAGCCTATTAGAGATAGGGAGGATAATTTCCTAGGGTTGAATCCTAAACTTCAAAAAAACGGGAGACAGGGCCCTCCCCAGGGCCCGCAACAAATATATGGGGTAATTCAACAAGTTCCCCGACGGTGGTATCCTCCCACAGAGAAGGGGAGCGCAGAGCCACCTCAGGAAGTGCCGGATTGGACATCTGTGCCACCTCCAGACTCGTACTAACCCCAGATATGGGGGTGCAGATGATTGATACTGATTGGCATGAAAAAATCCCACAGAACAGTGTAGGACTATTACTAGGTAGAGGTTCCTCAACACTAAAAGGACTTATAGTACACCCAGGGGTTATTGATCCTGATTTCACTGGACAAATAAAAGCCTTGGTCTCTTCACCAAAAGGAATTACGGTCATCTCTCCAGGGGATCGCATTGCACAAATGCTTATATTGCCCAGTCGACATTCTTTGTGGCCCAGTAAAAATACAAATAAAAGACAAGGAGGTTTTGGATCAACAGGAACCACTTTAATAAACCTACTATGGATATGGGACAGAGGCCCCTCCTAAAATTAAAAGTGGGAAATATGGAATTTACAGGTTTATTAGATACGGGAGCAGACAAAGTATTATTAGCGCAATGGTCTGGCCAAACACTGGCCATTGATCACAGCAGCTCAGAGCTTGAGAGGCTTAGGAGTAGCAGAAAGCCCCAATCAAAGTGCTTCCTCATTATCGTGGAAAGATAGAGGGACACACAGGAATATTTCAGCCATATGTCTGTAATGTTCCTATTAGCCTATGGGGACGAGACGTCCTGCAGCAAATGGATATGAAACTCACCACTGATCAGACTTACCAAGGGACTCCTGTAAGAAATATGTTACAAAATATGAACTATGATGATAAAAAAGGATTAGGAAAACATAGTCAAGGATCTACCCAACCACTGCCTTTACTTCCACCAAAAAATGATTCTCATGGATTGGGTTTTTCCTAGGGGCCACTGATAAACCATCAATTCCTATAATATGGAAAGATGATAAGCCTCGCTGGATTCCACAGTGGCCCCTAACAAAAGAGAAGCTAGAGGCAGCTCATAAGTTAGTACAAGAGCAGGTACAAGCAGGTCATTTACAACATTCTACCTCTCCTTGGAATACTCCAATATTCTTAACAAAGAAAAAATCAGGAAAATGGAGGTTATTACATGATTTAAGAGCCATAAACGAACAAATGTACCCTATGGGACCCATCCAATGAGGACTCCCTCTTGTCACTGCACTACCAAAAAATTGGCCTACTATTATCCTGGATTTAAAAGATTGCTTTTTCTCTATACCCTTACACAAAAATGATTGTTGGAGATTTGCTTTTACTTTGCCCTCTCTTAATCACACTCAGCCTGACCAGAGATTCGAATGGACCGTGTTGCCTCAAGGTATGGCTAACAGTCCTACTATATGTCAAATATACGTAGATAAAGCGTTAACAACTACTAGACAAAAGTTTAAGAGATTGTTGATTTATCATTATATGGATGACATACTTATTTGCCATCCAGAAAAAGAAGTTTTGTTAGAAGCATTACAATTTATAACTCAAGCATTAGAAAAGAGAGGACTAACGATAGCTCCTGAAAAATTACAATTAGAGGAGATCCAAGAATATCTGGGTACAAGGCTCACTGCTACTACAGTCAGACCAACAAGGTTGACCATCAGGACAGATCAATTGAATACCTTGAACGATTTTCAGAAACTCTTAGGTGACATTAATTGGATCAGATCCTATTTAAAATTATCCACAGGGGAATTAAAACCTTTATTCGATATATTAAAAGGTAATCCTGACTTGAATTCCCCTAGGAAACTTACTCCTGAAGCACGGATATCCTTACAGCTAGTAGAGAATAGACTTCAGCAGTGTTACGTTGATCGTTGTGATCCTACTCAACCATTAAGTTTAATCATAATCTCAGAGAAGCATACCCCTTTTGGCATAGTTTGGCAAGGAGGACCTCTGCAAAGTATAAATCTCCCTAGCTCTCCGGCTAAAACATTGCAATCATATCCCCAAGCTATTGCTCAGGTAATATTCAAGGGAATAGAATCTTGCATTACTGTTTTTGGAATCCATCCGTCTATTATTATAACTCCTTATTCCACTCAGCAAATTAAATGGCTAATTAATAATGATGATGATTGGTCAGTATTATATTGTTCCACTTCAGCTCAGTTCGATAACCATTATCCCCAACATCCCTGGATTCAATTCTGTAAAAATACTCCCATAGTTTTTCCAAAAGTGACTAGTGTCCAGCCTCTTAAAGACTGTGTAACCATTATTACTGATGGCTCCAAAAATGGAGTAGGTGCAGTACTTATCAGTAAACAACTTCACACCATAATAGTTCCACCCAACTCCGCACAGGTTACTGAACTTGCAGCTGTAATATTAGCCTTTAAATTAGCAGATAATCAGCCATTCAATCTTCTATCTGATAGCCTATATATTGTTAACGCTTTACAGGTTCTTGAAACAGTACCTCATATTTCTTCCATGTCCACGGTAGCTTCTTATTTTACTACGCTACAAAACCTTATCCTACAGCGTAAACATCTATTCTATGTAGGACATATTAGAGCTCATTCTAATTTACCAGGACCTTTGGCCAATGCTAATGACTTGGTAGATATGGCCACCAAATCAATTTTTGTTTTTTCCATAGAGGAACAAGCAAAACTCTTTCATGAAAAATTCCATGTAAATTCCACTACTTTGAGCAGAAAATTTCCTATATCTAAATGTATGGCTCGACAAATAGTAAAAAATTGTCAACATTGTGCTCCTTTAATCCCAGTACAATCCTTTGGAGTTAACCCCAGGGGACTGCTGCCTGGTCATATTTGGCAGATGGATGTAACCCATATTTCTGAATTTGGTACTGTTAAGTATGTACATGTGTCAGTAGACACTGCTTCAGGGGTCATTATGGCTTCCGCTCATTCTGGAGAAAAGGTAAAAGATGTCATTCAACACTGCCTACAAGCATTTGCTGGCTGGGGCATACCTAAAGTTATTAAAACAGATAATGGTCCTGCTTATACTTCCAAAAGCTTCTGGTTGTTTTTACAAACATTTAACATCCAATCAGTCACTGGCATCCCCTATAATCCTCAGGGACAGGGCATTGTGGAAAGAGCACATCTTACTTTAAAAAATTGTCTAAATAAACAAAAAGGGGGAATAGGAGCCTCCTACAAGTCTCCTAAAGATAAACTTAATTTAGTTCTTTTCATTCTAAATTTCTTAACTCTGGATAGGGACGGCCATTCTGCAGCTGATCGACATTATAATCCCCATAATACTCCTCAAGTATGGGCAAAATGGAAAGATATCCTGACAGGTTGTTGGAAAGGACCGGATCCAGTCCTTCGTTGGGTCCGAGGGTCTGTTTGTATTTTCCCACAGGATCAACAGACTCCAGTCTGGATTCCAGAAAGGCTAATCAGAGTTTTACAGCATGCAAGTGATGCTGCTCCTCCTCGCAATGGCGATTCTGAGCCTTCCTCCAATAACAAAAACTCAGACGGAAAGGCAAACCCGGAACCTATGGGCCATTGTTAGCCTGGCCATATTTTTCACTTCTAACTAACACATTTTTTATCCTTCCTTTTCTTGTTTTTCACCAATTCCTCTACAAGCCTGTCAATTCTACTGATGATTTTTCAGGTCGTGCTGTTTTTGGTGACAAGGATATCTCTAGTCTTTCTTTGCTTTAACAGGAGGAATTTCTGCACTTTGCCGTTGGAATCATACTACAAATCAGACCCAGAGTAGAGCAACTCGTTCTGCTGACCCTAGCTGTAATATTGCTTTTTCTCCCATGTCAGCTTGTGTATTTCCTCCCTTTTATGTTTCTACCAACTAACATTTCTAATAACACCTCTTAACTGTTCACTAACTGTGTGCTATCTCTCACAATACTGGAATGGTTCTTTTGCCACCAGTGCAATTTTGATGCACATTTCTATCTTCCTACCAGTCCTAGTTTCTGTTGCAGATGTAGAATTGCCAGTGCTATTGTCGAGAAGCAGGAGAGGCTTTGACATTGCAACAGCCGTGATCATTGTCATCACGGTCCTTGCAGTAGCAGCATTGACACAACCATAACAACGATCATTTGGTCGAAGATACAGCTGCAGCCTTACAGACCATAGAGACTCTATCAGAAAGTGGACTGACTATAAGAACAAGTGGATACCTTGCAAGAACTTTTGGGACTGGGATGCGTTTATTCCCTGAGAGCTGTTTTGTGTTGCCCGTATTGTAACTCTACTGGGATGTATACTGTTTCTGTATTTAATATGGCTATATGGTTTTTCTTCTGTTTATAGATTTGTCAAACAGCGGGCAGGCTTAGGAGCTATGGTGGTACTCCTCTGCCTTGGCCCTCCTTCTCTTCATTCGTTTTGGCATGCATCTACGAGCTAGCCAATAGAGAGATCAAATTATCTTTCATCAGGCCATGACCGCCCTAAAGGCCGACAGCCCCCCATTGGTATGGCTCTTGATGCTGGACCGGTAGTCAAAGACGGGTAATGAAGGAGGTGGCTGTGTACCAACCTAAGACAGGAGCTGCAGCATGCTCTGCAGGCTCTGATGACGGGTAAGGACATATGCTGACCACTCAGCCTAAGACAGACACGGTCCCGAGCCTTAGTTTAATAGTAAAGAAGGGGGATCTGTCGGGGTTTCCAGGACCCCCAGCCTTGGGCATGGTCAAGATGGCGCCTGACGCTGAGCCAAAAGCGGCCAGCTATACAGTAAACAACCAGCGAATTCCAATGATTGGCTAGTTAACGATGTGACTAGAGCATGCCCCCCTCGTGTACCTATCCTATGCTTGCAGCTGTCCGCGTTTACCTCGTGTACTCTCCCCTGATTGGTTGAAGTGTATATAAGCCTGGTGGGTGGGAGAGTGGGGAGGCAGAAGCGGAAGAAGCGGCGGAGGCGGAGGCTGAAGCTGAGCTGGAAGCTGAGAGTGCACGGAAGCTGGGAGAAGCTGAGAGAAGAGAAGCTGGGAGTGCGCGGAAGCTAGGAGTAAGGGAAGTGTAGGAGAGGGACTGTACATAATAAACTTCCAAAGCTTCAGATGTTTGTCGTGTCTCTCTCTGCGGGCAGAGGGAGTGCGATAGTATGTGAAATGAAAAAATAAAACAGGGAACAAATCTCTCCTGATTTACTGTCACCTATAGGATAAATTCAAATTCAGTATTACTGACATTGGAAAGTCCTTCACAATTCAGCCCCATTTAATACTTTAGGTTCATTTTCTGCCACTACCAATGTGCTCAAAGCTCCACCTTCAATTAACCTTTCACTGTTCTTCAAATGTCCCAAGTATTCAGCTTAGTTGTTGGGTTAATGATTAAGTCTGTCTACAAAATCCTAGTTAACCCAAATATAAATGATGTGCCAGTTGTTCCTGTTCTATATGATACCACATATCCCAGGTTTTTTGAAAGAACAAAAAAACACTGCCTTGTTCAGTACTTGGCCAACCACCCACACAACCTACCATACAATCAATGTTTTCTGCCTCTACCACTATTGATCTTGGTCAATTTCAAAGATTTCCAAAGCAATCAAGGTAAAATATTAAGGAGTAAAATGTCTTGAATTATATTTTATAAGTTTTGCATTATGATCCCAATTTTGTGAGAAGGGTATGTATGTTAAAAGAAAAACAACAGGAAGAAAATCTATTAAAATGTTAACTGTGTATCACCAAGTGGTAAATTATAAACAATGTTTATTTTATGTGCTTTTCCATGTTTACTTTTTAAAATTATGAAGTATAACATTGCTGGGGTCCAGCTCTAGCAGTGGTTAGGGGTCCTAGGTGGATGGGAGGCATTGGCACAGTGGAGAAACAGCAGACAGAGACACTAAGTGTTCTGAGGCTGAATCTCTATCTTTATTTTTCTGCCAGTCTTTCTATACATTTTTCTTTAGTAATGATTATATCATTTTATAGTTAGTTTAAAATAAGAAAAATCTTCAAAAGTATAATCTATGCTTCTTCTCAAAGTACACATTCCCTCTGTATGATAGCCCAGACCAAAACAACCTTATTTCCCAGGTAGACCAAAACAACCCTGTCCCCCAGCCAAACGGAGGGCACCATGATCTGCCAACCTTCAACCTCCAGAACAAACACGTCACCAGATTTTCTGAGAAACCACCCCCACCATGAACTGCAGTGTTTAACAGTTAAAAGCTTTTACTATTATTAACAAAGGGTAAAGAAATCAACTTATAGTTAATATTTAGTCTATTCTATTTCATTTAATGGCGGACTACAATCTTATTTTGATTCTCAAAGAATTAGACTAAACATAGGAAAAACACAAATTATATTTATGACTAACCCAAATATTTTTATTATGTAAAGTATTTCTAGAGTTAATTATTAAATCTAGGAAAGCAAGAAAGGCTAAGCACCACATCCAAGCTCAGAGGAATGCCTCTTTATCCATCTATATTTAGAAATTATTATATGAAAGTAATCACAGGCTCCTTTTAACTCGAGCATAGCTACAATTGTTTATTTTCATATATTTTATCTATGTATTACTACTAAATTTTTATTGTGTACTATTTTGTGTCCCAATACAGTAAAGTCTTCCCAATGTTTTTCAAATAAGTTTCTAATGATATATTGATTATTAATATTAAATAGCAACTGCACATGGAGACATGCCACACCTATGGCCCCCAAGAGGGAGGATGATCTTTCAACAGAACCATGTCAAGTGTCGAATCCTCTACTCCAATAGAACTGTGTCAAGTGTCGGAGTGGTAGGAAATAGATGTAGCATAACATCATACAGAAATATAAATCAAATAAGTGTACTCTTCATTTTAAAGGGAAAAAACCAATCTGGTGTAACTGTCATCCATGTCAATAGAATAGAATGTTACAGAAGTTCCCCACATATAATCTCCTTGCTCATGACCCTGAATCTCCTCCCAGAGGCAATTCCTAACTGTGACAATCAAGCCCTTGCTTTTCACATTGTTTTTGTTTTATTCCTATGTATGTGCTATGTTTTGGATAAGTGTCCCCCACAGGTCTACGTGTTAAAGGATTTGTCCTGACGGTGGTGCTACTGGGAAGTGGGAGAACCTTTGAGCGCCTAGGTGCTTAGGTCAATGGGGCATGGAAGGGGATTTTGGGACCCTGTTCTCTTTCTCATTCTCTTTGCTTCCTAGCTCATGATGTAAAAAGTTTGCTTTACCAAATTGTCCCATCAAGATGTACTGCCTTGCCAGGGGCCTAAAGCAATGATCGTGGACAAGAATCCCCAGAACCGAGAGCTAAAATTAAGTTTTGCTCTTTGTAAGTTAATTATCTCAGGTATTGTCATAGTATTCTGATCTCAATTATCCTAAATTTGAGTGTTATAGAATGGAATCATGATATTATTTGGATTCTCTCTCTCCCATTTAGCTGAACATCATATTTTTGAGTTTTAATCCATATCTCAGTGTGTAGATATGTATTTTTGTTTTTATATTCATTCCATTGATGGAGTATGCCATAATATATATTTGTACTTTACAATAGCTGAACTAAGAGTTTTCATTTTAGGGCTATTATAAACTTGCTGCTATGAACATTAATAAAAATTTATCCCAATATACAATGTGTGTACCCAAATTTCTCCAGGATAAATACATAGGGTAGAATGACTGGGCCACAGGCTAGGTTTATAGTCAACATTATTATAAAATAAAATGCTTGTTTTTCAAAGTGGTTGTACTAATTTATACTCCTACCAGTAGTGTATCAGAGTTTCTATGCACCACATTAATATCAAAACCTGCTATTGTCAGTCTTTTTTAAAACCTTTTAATTGATGTTTAATTATTATTCTGTTAAAAGACTCCAAATTATTTTTTTTTTTTGACAATCTGGTGGGTTTGTAGTAGTACCACACTGTGGCTTTAATTTACATTGTTTTGCTTGCTACTGAGGTTAATCACTAATAAATTTAAAAATAAATAAGAAAGCAAAATTTAATTAGGTATGCCATTCACAAGAGCAACAAAAATATGTCATACTTTATCCCTTTTCCTGGAAGTACATAGATCTTAGGACACTTTAACTCCACTTACTACCTTCCGGTGTAGATGTAGGTTTGCCCAGTGAAGTTCTGACTTATGCCTACTGTACCTGTGGAACTACTAATGTCTCCTACTTTTACTCTCAACACTGTTCTGGACTATCTATAAAATAAGATGATCATCTTACTTATGTGTTATAATTTTGTGTATTTTTATTCTTTCTCTATGTATCTGATAGTTTTGGACTGAATGTATCTCCCCAAAGTTCATATGTTCAATCCCTAACCTCTAATATGATAGTGTTAAGAGGTGGGTTGTTTGAGAGGTAATTAGGTTTAGATGAGGTCATGAGGGTGGGAACCCCATCATGGGATTAGTGACCTTATAAGAATAGGAAGAGACACCACAGCTTCCTCTGTATACCATGTGAGGAAACAGGGAAAAGGTGGTCACCTACAAGGCCCTCACTAGAACCCAACCATGCTAGTACCCTGATCTCGGACTTCTAGTCTCCAGAACTGTGAGAGATATATTTTGGTGGCATAAGCACATACATATATACACACATGCATATATATATATATTTCCCCCTAAAAACATTATTATATTGTATCATATTCATTTAGATTGACCTATCTACTTATTGTTTCATTAGTCTTCAATCCTTGCATCTCTGACCTTCCATCTGGGATCATCTGTCATCTATTTGAGGAACTTTAGTATTTATTTCAGTGCAAGTCTTCAAGGGACTCATTCTGTCAGTTTTCATTTGTGTTCAATCTTAAAGAATATTTTCAATGGGCATAGAAATTTTATAGTTTGATAATTTTAATACATTGAAAATATCTGGTTTCCAGAATTTTTGTTTGATTTTGTTTGTTTATTGATAAGTCATCTGTCAATCTAACCATTACTCATTTGAAAATGGGCTATCTCTTTTTCCTTTAGCTGCTCTTCAGACTTTGTTTTTCTGGAGTTTTTCTATGATGTCATTGGTTTGAATTTCTTCTTACTTAGTCTACTTAGGATTTACTGAGCTTCTAAAATCTGTGAGTTGTTATCTTTAAGCAGGGTTAGAAGGTTTACAGCCAATCTCTCTTTAAGTAATACCTGTACTCCATTCTGTATCCTCTCCTTTTAGAGCAATAATTGAACATGTTATATTGGGTTGGTGATGTAGCTCAGTGATGGAGTTCTTGCTTAGCATACACAAGCCCCTGGATTTGATCCTTAGCACTGCAAAAAAAATCAATCAATCTTATTCTATCCTCCACTTCTTTTAAACTTTCTGCCATATTTTACACTTTTTTGTATCTTTGTGTTAAATTCTGGATAAATTCTTCTGATTATTCTAGCCCAAGGGCCAGCAAATTTTTTTTCTGTAAATGGTTAAATGACAAAAATTTTAGGCTCTGTAAGTCATATTGTGTCACAACTTCTCAACTCTGCCATTTTAGTGTAAAAGTAGTCATGGACTTTAAGTAAATGAATGGGCATGGCTGTGTTCTGATCAAACTTTATTCATAGAAACAGATAAGGGGTCATATTTTATCTTCAGGCTTCAGTTTTCCAACCCCTGTTTTAATCAATAGACCTTTCTTTTACTGTGTCAAATCAATATCCAATCTGAGCTTTCCATTTCAGTTATTATATTTTCTATTTCTAGAACTCTTTTTATTATCTGATATGTCTTTTTGTATAATTTCCTTTTTTAAAAATATTTTTTGGTTGTAGATGGACACAATATCCTTGTTTTCTTCATTTATTTTTATGTAGTGCTGAGGACTGAACCCCAGTGCCTCACATGTGCTAGGCAAGCACTCCACCACTGAGCCAAACCCCAGCCCTATATAGTTTCCTTTTTTAGAGCTAATTTCAAATTTATCTGTTGTTTCTTTAAAGAAAGTGAGGACAGTTTTTTTGTTTGTTTGTTTATAATATGCACCAGATAATCAGATGCCAGAATATATGGTATTGATTTCTGCAGCTTGTTGCTCATAGTACTTTGATTAATTCTGTTCATGGTTATCTTTGGGCTTTGGTAGATACTCTTGAACAATTGTTTGTGGGGGTTCCCTGATAGTCTGAGATGAAGGCAATTTTGTCCAGTGAGGATTTGCTTTTATTTTGCCTGGGGCTTAAGGGTACTAGAAGTCTAGTACATGGTAGAAATTATATTCATGACTTGGAGGTTCTTGTGAAATTGGCCTATGACACCCCCCACCCTCCCCACCACCATGGGTAAACCTGTGGATTAAACTTTAACAAGTTTCCTATCTTTTATTTCCTCTGTTCTCTCCCATTCAGGGCAAGCATTGCTGCAAACTCCTGCAGATAGAAGCAATGGCAGATTTACTTCTAATTCATTTTCTTCCCACTTTGATGTGGCTACCTCCTATTAGACTCTACACCCTTGACTTTATAACTAAAGCCAATTTTTGCAACTCAGTTTAGTGCTTTTACAGAATGTTTTTTAGGGCAAAAGCAGCAACAACAGAAAACACTCTGCTTTCTTCTCTGCCATCTTGATTTCTTTTATATTTTCACCTGATTCCTATAATCTTATTAGTTTTTTGATACTTTTATGAGGTCCTTAAAAAGCAATATTTCATGTAGTATTTGTAGCTGTGTTTTTGTTGTTCTGTTTTTTTGGGGGGGTACTGGGCATTGAACTCAGGGGTGCTTTACTACTGAGGTCTATCCCCAGCTCTTTTATTTTGAAACAGGGTCTCCTAAGTTGCCCAGGCTGATCTGGAACTTGTGATCCTCCTGTCTCAGCCTCCAGAGTAACTGAGATTACAGGCATGTGCCACTGAGCCAAGCTGTAGTTATTTTCATGAGCACAATTGTTCCAAATAATATGGCCTGCCATACTAGAAACTGGAAGTTCTTTATTTTCTAAATTTACTCAGGGAGCTAAAATTTATATTCTAAATTTAGAAACATTATTTTAGAAAACTTCTAAAACAGATATACATACAATGAAGAAATCTTAAGTGCATAGTTTGATTTCTACCCATGTCTACACCTGTGCAGTCACCCACATGGAGACACCATTTCTAGCAACCTCAGAAGGCCCTCTCAAGCCCTATCAGTATCCTCCAAGGTTATCAGGATACCTCCAAGGGTAACAACTATTCTAGAACTATTAGTTTTCACGGGGGGGGGGGGGTTTAAAAACCCCAAATATCTAACGATCTCCTAGTTCCTAACTATAGTAGAGTTTTCTTAGATTTTAATGGGTGGTCAAAGTTTCCTGCTTACAATTCTAAGCTTATCCTGTTTTTCTGGCTTCCCTTTTTCCTATCCTTTAAGCTTATATG